>NW_027371407.1:0-27642 GCF_046119375.1 Phyllobates terribilis
TGCCATTGAAAAACGTCCAGAAATGTTTGAAGCTACTGACTGAATGAAAGGAGCTGGCATCTCACTCTCTTTGAATCTTCTTTATCCTGCTAGGATTAGCAGGAAAAAGCAAAAAATTTCAGAATTGCACCTTGCAATGTGGAGATATTACTGTTTGTGCATTTACAATATTCATTGATTTTTGCCATTGAAAAACATCCAGAAATGTTTGAAGCTACTGACTGAATGAAAGGAGCTGGCATCTCACTCTCTTTGAATCTTCTTTATCATGCTAGGATTAGCAGGAAAAAGCAAAAAATTTAAGAATTGCACCTTGCAATGTGGAGATATTACTGTTTGTGCATTTACAATATTCATTGATTTTTGCCATTGAAAAACGTCCAGAAATGTTTGAAGCTACTGACTGAATGAAAGGAGCTGGCATCTCACTCTCTTTGAATCTTCTTTATCCTGCTAGGATTAGCAGGAAAAAGCAAAAAATTTCAGAATTGCACCTTGCAATGTGGAGATATTACTGTTTGTGCATTTACAATATTCATTGATTTTTGCCATTGAAAAACATGTTTTTCATATACCAGAAATGTTTGAAGCTACTGACTGAATGAAAGGAGCTGGCATCTCACTCTCTTTGAATCTTCTTTATCCTGCTAGGATTAGCAGGAAAAAGCAAAAAATTTCAGAATTGCACCTTGCAATGTGGAGATATTACTGTTTGTGCATTTACAATATTCATTGATTTTTGCCATTGAAAAACATGTTTTTCATATACCAGAAATGTTTGAAGCTACTGACTGAATGAAAGGAGCTGGCATCTCACCCTCTTTGAATCTTCTTTATCCTGCTAGGATTAGCAGGAAAAAGCAAAAAATTTCAGAATTGCACCTTGCAATGTGGAGATATTACTGTTTGTGCATTTACAATATTCATTGATTTTTGCCATTGAAAAACATGTTTTTCATATACCAGAAATGTTTGAAGCTACTGACTGAATGAAAGGAGCTGGCATCTCACTCTCTTTGAATCTTCTTTATCCTGCTAGGATTAGCAGGAAAAAGCAAAAAATTTCAGAATTGCACCTTGCAATGTGGAGATATTACTGTTTGTGCATTTACAATATTCATTGATTTTTGCCATTGAAAAACATGTTTTTCATATACCAGAAATGTTTGAAGCTACTGACTGAATGAAAGGAGCTGGCATCTCACTCTCTTTGAATCTTCTTTATCCTGCTAGGATTAGCAGGAAAAAGCAAAAAATTTCAGAATTACACCTTGCAATGTGGAGATATTACTGTTTGTGCATTTACAATATTCATTGATTTTTGCCATTGAAAAACATGTTTTTCATATACCAGAAATGTTTGAAGCTACTGACTGAATGAAAGGAGCTGGCATCTCACTCTCTTTGAATCTTCTTTATCCTGCTAGGATTAGCAGGAAAAAGCAAAAAATTTCAGAATTGCACCTTGCAATGTGGAGATATTACTGTTTGTGCATTTACAATATTCATTGATTTTTGCCATTGAAAAACATGTTTTTCATATACCAGAAATGTTTGAAGCTACTGACTGAATGAAAGGAGCTGGCATCTCACTCTCTTTGAATCTTCTTTATCCTGCTAGGATTAGCAGGAAAAAGCAAAAAATTTCAGAATTGCACCTTGCAATGTGGAGATATTACTGTTTGTGCATTTACAATATTCATTGATTTTTGCCATTGAAAAACATGTTTTTCATATACCAGAAATGTTTGAAGCTACTGACTGAATGAAAGGAGCTGGCATCTCACTCTCTTTGAATCTTCTTTATCCTGCTAGGATTAGCAGGAAAAAGCAAAAAATTTCAGAATTGCACCTTGCAATGTGGAGATATTACTGTTTGTGCATTTACAATATTCATTGATTTTTGCCATTGAAAAACATGTTTTTCATATACCAGAAATGTTTGAAGCTACTGACTGAATGAAAGGAGCTGGCATCTCACTCTCTTTGAATCTTCTTTATCCTGCTAGGATTAGCAGGAAAAAGCAAAAAATTTCAGAATTGCACCTTGCAATGTGGAGATATTACTGTTTGTGCATTTACAATATTCATTGATTTTTGCCATTGAAAAACATGTTTTTCATATACCAGAAATGTTTGAAGCTACTGACTGAATGAAAGGAGCTGGCATCTCACTCTCTTTGAATCTTCTTTATCCTGCTAGGATTAGCAGGAAAAAGCAAAAAATTTCAGAATTGCACCTTGCAATGTGGAGATATTACTGTTTGTGCATTTACAATATTCATTGATTTTTGCCATTGAAAAACATGTTTTTCATATACCAGAAATGTTTGAAGCTACTGACTGAATGAAAGGAGCTGGCATCTCACTCTCTTTGAATCTTCTTTATCCTGCTAGGATTAGCAGGAAAAAGCAAAAAATTTCAGAATTGCACCTTGCAATGTGGAGATATTACTGTTTGTGCATTTACAATATTCATTGATTTTTGCCATTGAAAAACATGTTTTTCATATACCAGAAATGTTTGAAGCTACTGACTGAATGAAAGGAGCTGGCATCTCACTCTCTTTGAATCTTCTTTATCCTGCTAGGATTAGCAGGAAAAAGCAAAAAATTTCAGAATTGCACCTTGCAATGTGGAGATATTACTGTTTGTGCATTTACAATATTCATTGATTTTTGCCATTGAAAAACATGTTTTTCATATACCAGAAATGTTTGAAGCTACTGACTGAATGAAAGGAGCTGGCATCTCACTCTCTTTGAATCTTCTTTATCCTGCTAGGATTAGCAGGAAAAAGCAAAAAATTTCAGAATTGCACCTTGCAATGTGGAGATATTACTGTTTGTGCATTTACAATATTCATTGATTTTTGCCATTGAAAAACATGTTTTTCATATACCAGAAATGTTTGAAGCTACTGACTGAATGAAAGGAGCTGGCATCTCACTCTCTTTGAATCTTCTTTATCCTGCTAGGATTAGCAGGAAAAAGCAAAAAATTTCAGAATTGCACCTTGCAATGTGGAGATATTACTGTTTGTGCATTTACAATATTCATTGATTTTTGCCATTGAAAAACATCCAGAAATGTTTGAAGCTACTGACTGAATGAAAGGAGCTGGCATCTCACTCTCTTTGAATCTTCTTTATCATGCTAGGATTAGCAGGAAAAAGCAAAAAATTTCAGAATTGCACCTTGCAATGTGGAGATATTACTGTTTGTGCATTTACAATATTCATTGATTTTTGCCATTGAAAAACGTCCAGAAATGTTTGAAGCTACTGACTGAATGAAAGGAGCTGGCATCTCACTCTCTTTGAATCTTCTTTATCATGCTAGGATTAGCAGGAAAAAGCAAAAAATTTCAGAATTGCACCTTGCAATGTGGAGATATTACTGTTTGTGCATTTACAATATTCATTGATTTTTGCCATTGAAAAACATGTTTTTCATATACCAGAAATGTTTGAAGCTACTGACTGAATGAAAGGAGCTGGCATCTCACTCTCTTTGAATCTTCTTTATCCTGCTAGGATTAGCAGGAAAAAGCAAAAAATTTCAGAATTGCACCTTGCAATGTGGAGATATTACTGTTTGTGCATTTACAATATTCATTGATTTTTGCCATTGAAAAACATGTTTTTCATATACCAGAAATGTTTGAAGCTACTGACTGAATGAAAGGAGCTGGCATCTCACTCTCTTTGAATCTTCTTTATCCTGCTAGGATTAGCAGGAAAAAGCAAAAAATTTCAGAATTGCACCTTGCAATGTGGAGATATTACTGTTTGTGCATTTACAATATTCATTGATTTTTGCCATTGAAAAACATGTTTTTCATATACCAGAAATGTTTGAAGCTACTGACTGAATGAAAGGAGCTGGCATCTCACTCTCTTTGAATCTTCTTTATCCTGCTAGGATTAGCAGGAAAAAGCAAAAAATTTCAGAATTGCACCTTGCAATGTGGAGATATTACTGTTTGTGCATTTACAATATTCATTGATTTTTGCCATTGAAAAACATGTTTTTCATATACCAGAAATGTTTGAAGCTACTGACTGAATGAAAGGAGCTGGCATCTCACTCTCTTTGAATCTTCTTTATCCTGCTAGGATTAGCAGGAAAAAGCAAAAAATTTCAGAATTGCACCTTGCAATGTGGAGATATTACTGTTTGTGCATTTACAATATTCATTGATTTTTGCCATTGAAAAACATGTTTTTCATATACCAGAAATGTTTGAAGCTACTGACTGAATGAAAGGAGCTGGCATCTCACTCTCTTTGAATCTTCTTTATCATGCTAGGATTAGCAGGAAAAAGCAAAAAATTTCAGAATTGCACCTTGCAATGTGGAGATATTACTGTTTGTGCATTTACAATATTCATTGATTTTTGCCATTGAAAAACGTCCAGAAATGTTTGAAGCTACTGACTGAATGAAAGGAGCTGGCATCTCACTCTCTTTGAATCTTCTTTATCATGCTAGGATTAGCAGGAAAAAGCAAAAAATTTCAGAATTGCACCTTGCAATGTGGAGATATTACTGTTTGTGCATTTACAATATTCATTGATTTTTGCCATTGAAAAACATGTTTTTCATATACCAGAAATGTTTGAAGCTACTGACTGAATGAAAGGAGCTGGCATCTCACTCTCTTTGAATCTTCTTTATCCTGCTAGGATTAGCAGGAAAAAGCAAAAAATTTCAGAATTGCACCTTGCAATGTGGAGATATTACTGTTTGTGCATTTACAATATTCATTGATTTTTGCCATTGAAAAACATGTTTTTCATATACCAGAAATGTTTGAAGCTACTGACTGAATGAAAGGAGCTGGCATCTCACTCTCTTTGAATCTTCTTTATCCTGCTAGGATTAGCAGGAAAAAGCAAAAAATTTCAGAATTGCACCTTGCAATGTGGAGATATTACTGTTTGTGCATTTACAATATTCATTGATTTTTGCCTTTGAAAAACATGTTTTTCATATACCAGAAATGTTTGAAGCTACTGACTGAATGAAAGGAGCTGGCATCTCACTCTCTTTGAATCTTCTTTATCCTGCTAGGATTAGCAGGAAAAAGCAAAAAATTTCAGAATTGCACCTTGCAATGTGGAGATATTACTGTTTGTGCATTTACAATATTCATTGATTTTTGCCATTGAAAAACATGTTTTTCATATACCAGAAATGTTTGAAGCTACTGACTGAATGAAAGGAGCTGGCATCTCACTCTCTTTGAATCTTCTTTATCCTGCTAGGATTAGCAGGAAAAAGCAAAAAATTTCAGAATTGCACCTTGCAATGTGGAGATATTACTGTTTGTGCATTTACAATATTCATTGATTTTGCCATTGAAAAACGTCCAGAAATGTTTGAAGCTACTGACTGAATGAAAGGAGCTGGCATCTCACTCTCTTTGAATCTTCTTTATCCTGCTAGGATTAGCAGGAAAAAGCAAAAAATTTCAGAATTGCACCTTGCAATGTGGAGATATTACTGTTTGTGCATTTACAATATTCATTGATTTTTGCCATTGAAAAACATCCAGAAATGTTTGTTTTACCATATTTTTTTTATTTTTAAAAACCAATTTAACAGGGGAATAACAATCGTAGCATAAAAGTAGTGACAAAAGAATGTTCGTAGTAAAGGGAAAATTCTGAGGGAAGGGGAAGGGAAAAAGGTACAAACGGGAATGGATAAACAGGAAAGATGGGAGAAATTTGTTCGTCAAAAAATATATACGATAGTACATAAACTTGAACAATTTAAGCACACATTACTATCATTAGCAAATTAGACATATTAATGAGCTAAACATGACACACATTGAGATGTTCCAGCATTATAAGAAGGTTGAGGGAACCTAGTGGACCAAATATCCCACTTCCTAGAGAATTTAATTAAGTTATTGTTGATAAGGGCAAATCTGAGTTCAAATATTCTGTGAAGATTCATCTTATCAACTAAGTCCTCCAGAGTGGGGACATGTGACTTTCTCCAATAAAAAGCCAATGCGTTCTTACAAACTGAAAATAAATGAATCACCAGAGATCTTTCAAATGACTTGCATGATTCAAGATCCAAGGATAGTAAAGCCCTTTGAGGGGTCAATACTAATGGTCTACCTAAAAGATCATCAACCAAAGAAGAGATCTGAGCCCATAGATTACGGATTTTCGTGCAGCTCCAAAAGAGATGTAAAAGATCTCCCCTAAGGCCGCACTCCCTCCAACAAAGGGGAGAGTTGCTGGGCTTTATATGATGTAGCCTGATTGGAGTGTAATACCATCTGGTTAGAATTTTGAAGTAGGCCTCTTGTAAGGGCATAGATATATTAGAGGCTTTGGAAAAAAGAACAGCATTCTCCCATTGGTCGGATTGGAAATTGAGTTTTAGGTCTTTTTCCCATCGTATCATGTAAAGGTGTTTTTGAAAAGAAAGGTCATTATTGAAACTGTTATATATGTGTCTCAGGCTCCAAAAAATTTTATGGGATGGGTTGCTTAACAGGTTCACCGAGGTTTCAGAAACGATAAGTTTGCCAGAAATGAATTCCAGAATTATGTTTTTTAAATGAGAATATAAAAAGAAATCAGAAGAGGGTAAGTTGAATCTTTTTTTAAGAGTTTGGAAAGGAATAAAGGCAGAAGCTTCATACAGGTCTCCAATTTTTCTCAACCCTTTATTGTCCCATTGATCTGGAATGGAAGAGTTATATAGATCAGCAACAAAACCAATTGGGAAATTTTTGACAAGAGAAAGCTTAACCATATCAGAATCTTTCAAGGAGCTCTTTTTCTTTCTTTTAGCGATTTTTTTCCAAGCGTCAATAATCGCCTGGAAAATAGGGTGGGAAGAATCATGAGTGCCTAAGAGATGCCTAAGTAACAAATCACGAGGAGAGGAGCCGTTATTTAAGAAAGTCTCTAGAATCATCCAAGCTGGGGGACTGTCAGAATTAAACCAATTACTGCTCTGTTTGATAAGGTTTGCCAAATAATAAGCGGAAATATTAGGGTGGCTCAGACCTCCGTTACTTTTATTCTTGTACAATATATCTGCAGATATCCTCGCACGTTTATTATCCCAGACATAAGAATTAATCTGATTTTGGATTTTTTGAACAAAGATGTGGGAAATAGCTAAAGGAAGGTTGCGGAAAAAATATAAAATTTTGGGAAGAACAAACATCTTGATAGAGAGGACTCTACCCCACCACGACAAATCTCTCTTCATAAAGTCCATCAAATCTCCTCGGACGATGTCATCAATCAGAACCAGATTGTCAGAGATTGTTGAGTTAATATTTTTACCAATACTGATCCCCAAATAAATCAGATTGCGTTTAGCCACACCAAAGGAAAATCTCGAGTGTAAAACCTCTCTCGTCTGACGGTCCAGATTAATGTTTAAAAGTTTAGACTTCTCATTATTGATCTTAAAATAAGAAATCTGAGAGAATATTTCTAGAACCTTCGAAACCTCCGCAACTGAATTTATTGGGTCCAGCAGGGAAAGCATAACATCATCTGCAAAGAGGCCAATTTTAAATTCTCGAGATGGGGTAGATATCCCTCTGATGTCAGTATTTTCTCTGATCCTCTGAGCAAGAGGCTCCATAGCCAGGACAAAGAGAAGAGGGGAAAGCGGGCAACCCTGTCTAGTACCATTTGTAATAGGGATTGGGTTTGAGAGATAATTGTTAACATAGATTTTTGCTTGGGGGTTAGAATAAAGGGCCATAATTGAAGAGAGAAAATTGTTGTCAAAACCAAATTTAATAAGGGTGAGTTTAAGGTATAGCCAATTTAGCCTGTCGAAAGCTTTTTCAGCATCTAGGGCAAGCAATGAAGTTGGGAGTTTCGCCGTATTGATAACCTTAATAATATTCAAGAGTCTTCTAGAGCCATCAGTTGCTTGTCTCCCACCAACGAAGCCAATTTGATCGTCGTTGATGAGAGATGGGAGAATAGTCGATAAACGGTTGGCCAGAATTTTCGAATATATCTTAATGTCAGTATTAATTAGCGAAATGGGCCTATAATTTTTAACATTATCTCTCTCTTCTTTAGACTTGGGTATTAAGGTAATGGTAGCTTCCAGCATTTCTGAGGGGAAGGAGCTTATTGAGGAAGCATGATTGAAAATTTTCGTAAGAGGGAGAGAAAGTAGGTCGCAAAAAGTTTTATAATACTCATTAATGAACCCATCTGGACCCGGGGCCTTGAAAGCTTTAAGTTGCTTTATTGTGTTAATAATTTCAAGGTTAGAAAAAGGCTTGTTCAATGACTCGTGATCCAGAGGGCTCAATTTCGGTAGGTTAATGGAGGATAGAAATTTGTTGATTGCGTCTGGGTGAGGATGGGAAATTAGAGGGTCAGTTTTGATATTATAGAGTTTTTTGTAAAAGTCTGCAAACTGGTTCACTATATCTTTAGGGTGACAAAACGTTATTCCACTATTATTCTTTATTTTATCTATTCTATTAATTGCTCTTTTACATTTAACTAGGCGGGCCATAAAGCGGGTAGGTTTATTTAGAGCCGCATAGTAATTAAATTTTGATTTCCGAATAATCGCATCATAGGAAGAAGAAATTTCTGATTTTAGCTCTACCCTTAAATTTGACAGTTCCTTTTGAATTATTAGGGAAGGGGAAGGAAGATTAATTTGCTCTAGTTCTTTTTCCCTAATCAGTTTTTGAAGAGAATTTATTTTTGTTCTTTTTTCTTTTTTTTCAGATGAGGATATCTGCATTAGTACACCACGAAGGACGGCCTTGTGAGCACACCAGCTGGAGAAGGGATTAGATAAATCTGGGGTATCATTTTCCTTAAAATAATCAGAAATAGCTTTTTCAATAATTTTTTTGTTCTTGGGGTTATGAATAAGTGAAGATCTACATTTCCAAAGAAAACCATTTTTAATAAGAGGACCAATGTGAATTTCACATGACGTAGGGGCATGATCTGATAGCGACCTGAGGCCTATAGATACGTTAGAGAATTTGGGTAAAGAAAAGACGTCAGTTACTATTAAGTCAATTCTAGAGGCCGTTTGGTGTGCATCCGAAAAGTGTGAGAATTCTTTGGATGTAGTTTGCAGACATCTAAATGTGTCAAATAGTTCATTTTTATAGAGCCAATTATTTAGCGTCGGGTATAAGTGGCGGCTGGGGGAGGAAGAGTCCATATGCCCATCCGGAACCATGTTGAAATCTCCCAAAAAAATCAATTCGCCTCTCCTAACCTCTTCAACCTTTCTAAAAACCTTGTTCAAAAAGGGTATTTGCTTTTTATTTGGGGCATATAGGTTAACAACAGTGCACTCATGATTATTTAGTTTACAGAGCAATATATGAAACCTTCCATTGGGATCTTTATGCTGATCTAAAAACTCAAATGGGACCGAGTCTTTGATCACTGTAGCTACACCGGCTTTTTTCCGGTCGCTAGTGGATTCAAATATATGAGGGTAGCGCTTGTGGGTGAAGGTAGGATGTTTCCCCTCGGCAAACCTTGTCTCCTGAAGACACGCAACATCAGCACCAAGATGACCCAATTCCTTCCAAAGGGAGAATCTCTTATTGGGACTGTTTAGGCCTCTTACATTGTAAGTGATGATCTTAATAGGCATAGGTAAATTAGCAATCAGAATAAGCCAAAAGGATAGGGGTCAGTTGGTCCAACAAATTCCCAAAAAATAAATCAATCAACAATCAAAGCTGGAATACAATATCTCACTATTAACTCAAAGATAGTAATAACAATAACCAAATATTCAAAGAAAAAAGAAAAAACGAATCAAAAAATCTCCTGAGGGAACCTTCACCGTAAAGGTTCTCCCTCAGATTGGGGGGGAAAAATAATGTGGACAAGCCTCGAAGGCTAAATATAAAGAAGAATGAAAAATCTAGTATGACATATTAGGTGAGGTGGTGAGTAAGTTTATTTTTTAATAAAAGGGCTCCCGAAAGAGTAGTGTTTTACATTTCAACGGTGGGGTATCTTTGCAACTTTGTGGGGAATGTCCCTTATAAAGTCAAAAAATTTAGGGCCTTCATCAGGATCTGTAAGAGTAAATGTTTTCCCGTTAAAGAAAATCAGCAACTTAACTGGAAAGCCCCACCTATACGGGATATTCATATCTCTCAGTCTATCTGTGGTCAATTTGTATGACCTTCTCGCGTCCATGGTTTCTTTGGAAAAATCTGAAAAGATTTTTAGGTGTGAGAAAGGCTCAGGAAAAGTCCTGTTATCCCTGATATATTTCAAAATTCTCTCTTTGGTCGAGAAAAAATGTAACCTAACTATTACATCTCTAGGGAGATCCGAGGAGATGGAGGTCGGACGAAATAAGCGGTGTGCCCTATCAATGATAAGATCCTGCTCAGAAAGGGATGGGATTGTCTGGTGAAGTAAGTCTTTGACATAGGTCGAGATATCTGAAGGAGATATATTCTCAGATACGCCTCTAATTTTCAAATTATTTCTCCTGCTTCTATCCTCCAAATCCGCCACTTTTAATCTGAGTCTCTTAAGCTCTGCTTTAATTTCTAGATTATCAGAAGAGACAGACTCTACCTTTCCCTCCACCGTTTCGAGCCTTTTAGTGTTTTCCTCCAATTTAACCCCAAACGCTTCCAAAGTAGTTTTCATGGTGTCAACTTGTTTCTCGAAGCCCAGTTTCATATTTCTGTCAATCGTCTTTAAAAGATTGTCCAGATATGAACCAAGGTCGGTATTTCCCAAATCTTGAGAAATGGTCATTTTGACCGGGACATTAGGCGTAAAATCGGAGGGTGAAGGGGAAAAGTCTTTTTTAGGGCGTCTCTTATCTGGACTAGGATTAGGAGACGGGTCCGAGGATTCCTCCTCCGAACTCGGAGCCAATGAAGAATATTTGTTGCTCCAGTCTCCTGGGTCCCTTCTCTTTGAAGAGATGGAAACATCCATCTCTTCTACTTTTCTTTCCTTAATTACTGTAGAAGAGGCAGGTTTAGCGACAGGGATTCTCTGTGGTTTTGGAGAAAATAGACTTTTAGCAGAGTCTTTGGTGGGAGAGCTTACTTTAAAACTCTGTCTGTCGTCAGGATTTCTATGAGGTGACCTGGACTTAAGTGGACTAATAGTATTGACAGTGTCTTCTGAGGGATTTGAAAAAGAAGAGCGTTGAGAGGACTTCGCTCTTACCGCACTAGTTTTAAGGGGAGCTTCCAAAGACTTTTGGGTATTTTTTTTGTTAGCCGCCATTGAAAAAAAAAAAAAAAAAAAAAAAAAAAAGTCCTAAGTGTATATATAAGGAAAAACACCAAAAAGACAAAGGAAATATTTAACCTAGAGAGTGGACAGAAGACTTTAGAGTAGCAAAATGACTAGGAACAATGGCTGGAAGAAATTAGCATTAAACAAATATTATTCCAATAAGAGGCAATCAATACCCTTAAACACTGCAGAAATATGTACCCCCTAGAATGCAATCCTTTAAATGTAAATCACAATCAAAAATATCAAGAGAAATAGTAAACTTGACCTGAGGGATAAAAATAAAAGGCACATATAGTTTTTAACAGAAAACTAATTGTTGTGGAGACTTGCAAATCTGTAGAGTTCCATGGGCACCAACTGTTATATGTATATCAGATAGCGAGGTCACAGTATATATATATGGAGGCAGAAGCAGTTCCTCCTATCCCCCACCCCCCTTCAAAGTCAAGTCTCACAATTAAAATGATTGTACAAAGTTTTGGTGTATAATGGACCTCTGTATCAGTACTGATATAAAATCAGCACCATGGACAGCAGTTCAAACTAATATGAGATCAGCACCATGGACAGCAGTTCAGATTAATATAATATCAGCACCATGGACAGCAGTTCAGACTAATATAAGATCAGCACCATGGACAGCAGTTCAGACTAATATGAGATCAGCACCATGGACAGCAGTTCAGATTAGTATAATATCAGCACCATGGACAGCAGTTCAGGCTAACATTAGATCAGCACCATGGACAGCAGTTCAGGACAGCAGAGCAGAGCAATGTTGCAGAAAGGGGCGGGAGTTTTAAATGTGCCAGTGGAGATTCAGTACTGTGGACACGGAGCACAGCTGTACTGCTGCAGCAATGGAGAATAGAGTCATAGGAGCCTGTAGGGCTCAAATATCGGCATCAGACAAAATTTAGCAGTGCTGCAGCAGGTAGGGGAATCAACCCACAGGGGTCTGCGGGGTCAGGCACCAGAGTCACCGAGACAGCAGAGCGGCACAGCGGAGAGGTATGAAATGGACCGCAAACACCGGCGGCTTGTGACAGTTAATAATATGGGTGAAGGAGCGGCCCCCCCCGGCAGCAGGAGGGGGATGTCGCCGCCGCTATACAGCCCCGGGGTTATGGAGATGCGGGCTGTGAGTGCCGGCGGTGCCCGTCCATATAATGAAGAGAGGGCAGAGCGGGTCCGAGGCAGAGGAGGGGGCACCGCCACCACGGGCACAGCCTCAGTATAGAGGGAATAGCCGCGCCGCACGGAAGGGAGCCCGGCTGCAGACACCGGCAGCGGCAGTCAGCTGGAGGCAGAGAGGGAGGGAGCGGCACCTCAGCAATAGAAGGGGGATACCGCCACCACTATACAGCCCTGTGGTTGCGGAGATGCGGGCTATGAATACCGGCGGTGTCCTTCTGTATAGGAGAGCGGGAGCAGAGCGGGTCCGGGGCAGAGGAGGGGGCACCGTCACCACGGGAACAGCCGCACAGGGGAAGAGGGAGCCCGGCCGCAGACACCGACGGCGGCTGTCAGCTAGTAGCAGAGAGGGAGAGAGCGTCACCACAGCAGGGGGGGGAGAAGCACCGCTGCCACCGGGGCGACCCCGGGGTTTTAAAGAACGGGACCACAGCAATAAAGTGAAAGCCCAGGCATCAGCCTGGGTTTAGCTAACCTTGTTTGATTAATGCAGTCCCGCTCCGTCTCCTGATCTCCGCGTCGCTCTGCCTTAAGATCCCGGTCTTCAGTCGGTGACAGGAGACTTGTCCTCGGGGTCCAGTGAAAATGTGGGGTCTCGTCCTCGGGGTCCAGTGGGGTTGATTGTGTGGCAGTGCCGCTTCTTTATAGGTTGGGGTCCTGCAGGTCCGGTCCGGTCCTCCGTGGGGCTGTGACAGCAGTTTTTTCAGGATATCACCTGTAACTGGATCTCAATCTCCTCTTCTCCTCCGTTCCTGGGTCCGGTGTCGGGACAGCTGATGTTGCTGTAAGGTCCTGCTCCCGGGGTCAGGAGCAGAGCAGAGCAGACCTGCGCTGCTTTCACAGTCACTCCAGAGTCACGTTGCAGAGTGACTGGAAACAAGAAAAGGGCCGCAGAGTGACTGGAAACAAGAAAAGGGCCGCCAGTGATCGCCTGGGTGTCAGAACCAGAACCAAAATGTGCCACCCCGTGGGTTAAAAATAAGCTCTGACAACAGTCAGGGGGCCCAGTATATAATGATCAGTTAAATGAAGTGAGAGAAATATGTGCCCCCACCGATCTGTGAGCTTAAAGAGGCACGTCACAGCCTCAGGGACTGGAATGCTCACCAGGACTTACCGCAGCTGCATATAAAGCCTGCTGGTAGTCCTTAAGTCCGGTATAAAACGATGTAATCCTGGGTCCGGGGGTAGAAGGGCATAAATGGGTCCACAATCCTGTAGGGCCACGTTACAGAGTCACTTCAATGATGGATTCTGAGCCTCACCCAAATGTCTGAGCACAAAACATCTCCAGGGTTGATGGGGTTAGCAGGGATTCTTTGGTGTCAAAATGATCCCTGAATGATAGGAAGTCAGATTATATAAGAATTTTGGAAAAAAATCTTCTTTTGTTGCTTAAAAAGTAGCTTTAAAGCGAAGCCCTCAGGGAGCTCAGGATCAAGCTGCCATCTCGTCCTGTGCTCAGGCCACTCCCCCCCATCCAGAAATGTTTGAAGCTACTGACTGAATGAAAGGAGCTGGCATCTCACTCTCTTTGAATCTTCTTTATCATGCTAGGATTAGCAGGAAAAAGCAAAAAATTTCAGAATTGCACCTTGCAATGTGGAGATATTACTGTTTGTGCATTTACAATATTCATTGATTTTTGCCATTGAAAAACGTCCAGAAATGTTTGAAGCTACTGACTGAATGAAAGGAGCTGGCATCTCACTCTCTTTGAATCTTCTTTATCATGCTAGGATTAGCAGGAAAAAGCAAAAAATTTCAGAATTGCACCTTGCAATGTGGAGATATTACTGTTTGTGCATTTACAATATTCATTGATTTTTGCCATTGAAAAACATGTTTTTCATATACCAGAAATGTTTGAAGCTACTGACTGAATGAAAGGAGCTGGCATCTCACTCTCTTTGAATCTTCTTTATCCTGCTAGGATTAGCAGGAAAAAGCAAAAAATTTCAGAATTGCACCTTGCAATGTGGAGATATTACTGTTTGTGCATTTACAATATTCATTGATTTTTGCCATTGAAAAACATGTTTTTCATATACCAGAAATGTTTGAAGCTACTGACTGAATGAAAGGAGCTGGCATCTCACTCTCTTTGAATCTTCTTTATCCTGCTAGGATTAGCAGGAAAAAGCAAAAAATTTCAGAATTGCACCTTGCAATGTGGAGATATTACTGTTTGTGCATTTACAATATTCATTGATTTTGCCATTGAAAAACGTCCAGAAATGTTTGAAGCTACTGACTGAATGAAAGGAGCTGGCATCTCTCTCTTTGAATCTTCTTTATCCTGCTAGGATTAGCAGGAAAAAGCAAAAAATTTCAGAATTGCACCTTGCAATGTGGAGATATTACTGTTTGTGCATTTACAATATTCATTGATTTTTGCCATTGAAAAACATCCAGAAATGTTTGAAGCTACTGACTGAATGAAAGGAGCTGGCATCTCACTCTCTTTGAATCTTCTTTATCATGCTAGGATTAGCAGGAAAAAGCAAAAAATTTCAGAATTGCACCTTGCAATGTGGAGATATTACTGTTTGTGCATTTACAATATTCATTGATTTTTGCCATTGAAAAACGTCCAGAAATGTTTGAAGCTACTGAATGAATGAAAGGAGCTGGCATCTCACTCTCTTTGAATCTTCTTTATCATGCTAGGATTAGCAGGAAAAAGCAAAAAATTTCAGAATTGCACCTTGCAATGTGGAGATATTACTGTTTGTGCATTTACAATATTCATTGATTTTTGCCATTGAAAAACATGTTTTTCATATACCAGAAATGTTTGAAGCTACTGACTGAATGAAAGGAGCTGGCATCTCACTCTCTTTGAATCTTCTTTATCCTGCTAGGATTAGCAGGAAAAAGCAAAAAATTTCAGAATTGCACCTTGCAATGTGGAGATATTACTGTTTGTGCATTTACAATATTCATTGATTTTTGCCATTGAAAAACATGTTTTTCATATACCAGAAATGTTTGAAGCTACTGACTGAATGAAAGGAGCTGGCATCTCACTCTCTTTGAATCTTCTTTATCCTGCTAGGATTAGCAGGAAAAAGCAAAAAATTTCAGAATTGCACCTTGCAATGTGGAGATATTACTGTTTGTGCATTTACAATATTCATTGATTTTTGCCATTGAAAAACATGTTTTTCATATACCAGAAATGTTTGAAGCTACTGACTGAATGAAAGGAGCTGGCATCTCACTCTCTTTGAATCTTCTTTATCCTGCTAGGATTAGCAGGAAAAAGCAAAAAATTTCAGAATTGCACCTTGCAATGTGGAGATATTACTGTTTGTGCATTTACAATATTCATTGATTTTTGCCATTGAAAAACATGTTTTTCATATACCAGAAATGTTTGAAGCTACTGACTGAATGAAAGGAGCTGGCATCTCACTCTCTTTGAATCTTCTTTATCCTGCTAGGATTAGCAGGAAAAAGCAAAAAATTTCAGAATTGCACCTTGCAATGTGGAGATATTACTGTTTGTGCATTTACAATATTCATTGATTTTTGCCATTGAAAAACATGTTTTTCATATACCAGAAATGTTTGAAGCTACTGACTGAATGAAAGGAGCTGGCATCTCACTCTCTTTGAATCTTCTTTATCCTGCTAGGATTAGCAGGAAAAAGCAAAAAATTTCAGAATTGCACCTTGCAATGTGGAGATATTACTGTTTGTGCATTTACAATATTCATTGATTTTTGCCATTGAAAAACATGTTTTTCATATACCAGAAATGTTTGAAGCTACTGACTGAATGAAAGGAGCTGGCATCTCACTCTCTTTGAATCTTCTTTATCCTGCTAGGATTAGCAGGAAAAAGCAAAAAATTTCAGAATTGCACCTTGCAATGTGGAGATATTACTGTTTGTGCATTTACAATATTCATTGATTTTTGCCATTGAAAAACATGTTTTTCATATACCAGAAATGTTTGAAGCTACTGACTGAATGAAAGGAGCTGGCATCTCACTCTCTTTGAATCTTCTTTATCCTGCTAGGATTAGCAGGAAAAAGCAAAAAATTTCAGAATTGCACCTTGCAATGTGGAGATATTACTGTTTGTGCATTTACAATATTCATTGATTTTTGCCATTGAAAAACATGTTTTTCATATACCAGAAATGTTTGAAGCTACTGACTGAATGAAAGGAGCTGGCATCTCACTCTCTTTGAATCTTCTTTATCCTGCTAGGATTAGCAGGAAAAAGCAAAAAATTTCAGAATTGCACCTTGCAATGTGGAGATATTACTGTTTGTGCATTTACAATATTCATTGATTTTTGCCATTGAAAAACATCCAGAAATGTTTGAAGCTACTGACTGAATGAAAGGAGCTGGCATCTCACTCTCTTTGAATCTTCTTTATCATGCTAGGATTAGCAGGAAAAAGCAAAAAATTTCAGAATTGCACCTTGCAATGTGGAGATATTACTGTTTGTGCATTTACAATATTCATTGATTTTTGCCATTGAAAAACGTCCAGAAATGTTTGAAGCTACTGACTGAATGAAAGGAGCTGGCATCTCACTCTCTTTGAATCTTCTTTATCATGCTAGGATTAGCAGGAAAAAGCAAAAAATTTCAGAATTGCACCTTGCAATGTGGAGATATTACTGTTTGTGCATTTACAATATTCATTGATTTTTGCCATTGAAAAACATGTTTTTCATATACCAGAAATGTTTGAAGCTACTGACTGAATGAAAGGAGCTGGCATCTCACTCTCTTTGAATCTTCTTTATCCTGCTAGGATTAGCAGGAAAAAGCAAAAAATTTCAGAATTGCACCTTGCAATGTGGAGATATTACTGTTTGTGCATTTACAATATTCATTGATTTTTGCCATTGAAAAACATGTTTTTCATATACCAGAAATGTTTGAAGCTACTGACTGAATGAAAGGAGCTGGCATCTCACTCTCTTTGAATCTTCTTTATCCTGCTAGGATTAGCAGGAAAAAGCAAAAAATTTCAGAATTGCACCTTGCAATGTGGAGATATTACTGTTTGTGCATTTACAATATTCATTGATTTTGCCATTGAAAAACGTCCAGAAATGTTTGAAGCTACTGACTGAATGAAAGGAGCTGGCATCTCTCTCTTTGAATCTTCTTTATCCTGCTAGGATTAGCAGGAAAAAGCAAAAAATTTCAGAATTGCACCTTGCAATGTGGAGATATTACTGTTTGTGCATTTACAATATTCATTGATTTTTGCCATTGAAAAACATCCAGAAATGTTTGAAGCTACTGACTGAATGAAAGGAGCTGGCATCTCACTCTCTTTGAATCTTCTTTATCATGCTAGGATTAGCAGGAAAAAGCAAAAAATTTCAGAATTGCACCTTGCAATGTGGAGATATTACTGTTTGTGCATTTACAATATTCATTGATTTTTGCCATTGAAAAACGTCCAGAAATGTTTGAAGCTACTGACTGAATGAAAGGAGCTGGCATCTCACTCTCTTTGAATCTTCTTTATCCTGCTAGGATTAGCAGGAAAAAGCAAAAAATTTCAGAATTGCACCTTGCAATGTGGAGATATTACTGTTTGTGCATTTACAATATTCATTGATTTTTGCCATTGAAAAACATGTTTTTCATATACCAGAAATGTTTGAAGCTACTGACTGAATGAAAGGAGCTGGCATCTCACTCTCTTTGAATCTTCTTTATCCTGCTAGGATTAGCAGGAAAAAGCAAAAAATTTCAGAATTGCACCTTGCAATGTGGAGATATTACTGTTTGTGCATTTACAATATTCATTGATTTTTGCCATTGAAAAACATGTTTTTCATATACCAGAAATGTTTGAAGCTACTGACTGAATGAAAGGAGCTGGCATCTCACTCTCTTTGAATCTTCTTTATCCTGCTAGGATTAGCAGGAAAAAGCAAAAAATTTCAGAATTGCACCTTGCAATGTGGAGATATTACTGTTTGTGCATTTACAATATTCATTGATTTTTGCCATTGAAAAACATGTTTTTCATATACCAGAAATGTTTGAAGCTACTGACTGAATGAAAGGAGCTGGCATCTCACTCTCTTTGAATCTTCTTTATCCTGCTAGGATTAGCAGGAAAAAGCAAAAAATTTCAGAATTGCACCTTGCAATGTGGAGATATTACTGTTTGTGCATTTACAATATTCATTGATTTTTGCCATTGAAAAACATGTTTTTCATATACCAGAAATGTTTGAAGCTACTGACTGAATGAAAGGAGCTGGCATCTCACTCTCTTTGAATCTTCTTTATCCTGCTAGGATTAGCAGGAAAAAGCAAAAAATTTCAGAATTGCACCTTGCAATGTGGAGATATTACTGTTTGTGCATTTACAATATTCATTGATTTTTGCCATTGAAAAACATGTTTTTCATATACCAGAAATGTTTGAAGCTACTGACTGAATGAAAGGAGCTGGCATCTCACTCTCTTTGAATCTTCTTTATCCTGCTAGGATTAGCAGGAAAAAGCAAAAAATTTCAGAATTGCACATTGCAATGTGGAGATATTACTGTTTGTGCATTTACAATATTCATTGATTTTTGCCATTGAAAAACATGTTTTTCATATACCAGAAATGTTTGAAGCTACTGACTGAATGAAAGGAGCTGGCATCTCACTCTCTTTGAATCTTCTTTATCCTGCTAGGATTAGCAGGAAAAAGCAAAAAATTTCAGAATTGCACCTTGCAATGTGGAGATATTACTGTTTGTGCATTTACAATATTCATTGATTTTTGCCATTGAAAAACATGTTTTTCATATACCAGAAATGTTTGAAGCTACTGACTGAATGAAAGGAGCTGGCATCTCACTCTCTTTGAATCTTCTTTATCCTGCTAGGATTAGCAGGAAAAAGCAAAAAATTTCAGAATTGCACCTTGCAATGTGGAGATATTACTGTTTGTGCATTTACAATATTCATTGATTTTTGCCATTGAAAAACATGTTTTTCATATACCAGAAATGTTTGAAGCTACTGACTGAATGAAAGGAGCTGGCATCACTCTCTTTGAATCTTCTTTATCCTGCTAGGATTAGCAGGAAAAAGCAAAAAATTTCAGAATTGCACCTTGCAATGTGGAGATATTACTGTTTGTGCATTTACAATATTCATTGATTTTTGCCATTGAAAAACATGTTTTTCATATACCAGAAATGTTTGAAGCTACTGACTGAATGAAAGGAGCTGGCATCTCACTCTCTTTGAATCTTCTTTATCCTGCTAGGATTAGCAGGAAAAAGCAAAAAATTTCAGAATTGCACCTTGCAATGTGGAGATATTACTGTTTGTGCATTTACAATATTCATTGATTTTTGCCATTGAAAAACATCCAGAAATGTTTGAAGCTACTGACTGAATGAAAGGAGCTGGCATCTCACTCTCTTTGAATCTTCTTTATCATGCTAGGATTAGCAGGAAAAAGCAAAAAATTTCAGAATTGCACCTTGCAATGTGGAGATATTACTGTTTGTGCATTTACAATATTCATTGATTTTTGCCATTGAAAAACGTCCAGAAATGTTTGAAGCTACTGACTGAATGAAAGGAGCTGGCATCTCACTCTCTTTGAATCTTCTTTATCATGCTAGGATTAGCAGGAAAAAGCAAAAAATTTCAGAATTGCACCTTGCAATGTGGAGATATTACTGTTTGTGCATTTACAATATTCATTGATTTTTGCCATTGAAAAACATGTTTTTCATATACCAGAAATGTTTGAAGCTACTGACTGAATGAAAGGAGCTGGCATCTCACTCTCTTTGAATCTTCTTTATCCTGCTAGGATTAGCAGGAAAAAGCAAAAAATTTCAGAATTGCACCTTGCAATGTGGAGATATTACTGTTTGTGCATTTACAATATTCATTGATTTTTGCCATTGAAAAACATGTTTTTCATATACCAGAAATGTTTGAAGCTACTGACTGAATGAAAGGAGCTGGCATCTCACTCTCTTTGAATCTTCTTTATCCTGCTAGGATTAGCAGGAAAAAGCAAAAAATTTCAGAATTGCACCTTGCAATGTGGAGATATTACTGTTTGTGCATTTACAATATTCATTGATTTTGCCATTGAAAAACGTCCAGAAATGTTTGAAGCTACTGACTGAATGAAAGGAGCTGGCATCTCTCTCTTTGAATCTTCTTTATCCTGCTAGGATTAGCAGGAAAAAGCAAAAAATTTCAGAATTGCACCTTGCAATGTGGAGATATTACTGTTTGTGCATTTACAATATTCATTGATTTTTGCCATTGAAAAACATCCAGAAATGTTTGAAGCTACTGACTGAATGAAAGGAGCTGGCATCTCACTCTCTTTGAATCTTCTTTATCATGCTAGGATTAGCAGGAAAAAGCAAAAAATTTCAGAATTGCACCTTGCAATGTGGAGATATTACTGTTTGTGCATTTACAATATTCATTGATTTTTGCCATTGAAAAACGTCCAGAAATGTTTGAAGCTACTGACTGAATGAAAGGAGCTGGCATCTCACTCTCTTTGAATCTTCTTTATCCTGCTAGGATTAGCAGGAAAAAGCAAAAAATTTCAGAATTGCACCTTGCAATGTGGAGATATTACTGTTTGTGCATTTACAATATTCATTGATTTTTGCCATTGAAAAACATGTTTTTCATATACCAGAAATGTTTGAAGCTACTGACTGAATGAAAGGAGCTGGCATCTCACTCTCTTTGAATCTTCTTTATCCTGCTAGGATTAGCAGGAAAAAGCAAAAAATTTCAGAATTGCACCTTGCAATGTGGAGATATTACTGTTTGTGCATTTACAATATTCATTGATTTTTGCCATTGAAAAACATGTTTTTCATATACCAGAAATGTTTGAAGCTACTGACTGAATGAAAGGAGCTGGCATCTCACTCTCTTTGAATCTTCTTTATCCTGCTAGGATTAGCAGGAAAAAGCAAAAAATTTCAGAATTGCACCTTGCAATGTGGAGATATTACTGTTTGTGCATTTACAATATTCATTGATTTTTGCCATTGAAAAACATGTTTTTCATATACCAGAAATGTTTGAAGCTACTGACTGAATGAAAGGAGCTGGCATCTCACTCTCTTTGAATCTTCTTTATCCTGCTAGGATTAGCAGGAAAAAGCAAAAAATTTCAGAATTGCACCTTGCAATGTGGAGATATTACTGTTTGTGCATTTACAATATTCATTGATTTTTGCCATTGAAAAACATGTTTTTCATATACCAGAAATGTTTGAAGCTACTGACTGAATGAAAGGAGCTGGCATCTCACTCTCTTTGAATCTTCTTTATCCTGCTAGGATTAGCAGGAAAAAGCAAAAAATTTCAGAATTGCACCTTGCAATGTGGAGATATTACTGTTTGTGCATTTACAATATTCATTGATTTTTGCCATTGAAAAACATGTTTTTCATATACCAGAAATGTTTGAAGCTACTGACTGAATGAAAGGAGCTGGCATCTCACTCTCTTTGAATCTTCTTTATCCTGCTAGGATTAGCAGGAAAAAGCAAAAAATTTCAGAATTGCACATTGCAATGTGGAGATATTACTGTTTGTGCATTTACAATATTCATTGATTTTTGCCATTGAAAAACATGTTTTTCATATACCAGAAATGTTTGAAGCTACTGACTGAATGAAAGGAGCTGGCATCTCACTCTCTTTGAATCTTCTTTATCCTGCTAGGATTAGCAGGAAAAAGCAAAAAATTTCAGAATTGCACCTTGCAATGTGGAGATATTACTGTTTGTGCATTTACAATATTCATTGATTTTTGCCATTGAAAAACATGTTTTTCATATACCAGAAATGTTTGAAGCTACTGACTGAATGAAAGGAGCTGGCATCTCACTCTCTTTGAATCTTCTTTATCCTGCTAGGATTAGCAGGAAAAAGCAAAAAATTTCAGAATTGCACCTTGCAATGTGGAGATATTACTGTTTGTGCATTTACAATATTCATTGATTTTTGCCATTGAAAAACATGTTTTTCATATACCAGAAATGTTTGAAGCTACTGACTGAATGAAAGGAGCTGGCATCTCACTCTCTTTGAATCTTCTTTATCCTGCTAGGATTAGCAGGAAAAAGCAAAAAATTTCAGAATTGCACCTTGCAATGTGGAGATATTACTGTTTGTGCATTTACAATATTCATTGATTTTTGCCATTGAAAAACATGTTTTTCATATACCAGAAATGTTTGAAGCTACTGACTGAATGAAAGGAGCTGGCATCTCACTCTCTTTGAATCTTCTTTATCCTGCTAGGATTAGCAGGAAAAAGCAAAAAATTTCAGAATTGCACCTTGCAATGTGGAGATATTACTGTTTGTGCATTTACAATATTCATTGATTTTTGCCATTGAAAAACATGTTTTTCATATACCAGAAATGTTTGAAGCTACTGACTGAATGAAAGGAGCTGGCATCTCACTCTCTTTGAATCTTCTTTATCCTGCTAGGATTAGCAGGAAAAAGCAAAAAATTTCAGAATTGCACCTTGCAATGTGGAGATATTACTGTTTGTGCATTTACAATATTCATTGATTTTTGCCATTGAAAAACATGTTTTTCATATACCAGAAATGTTTGAAGCTACTGACTGAATGAAAGGAGCTGGCATCTCACTCTCTTTGAATCTTCTTTATCCTGCTAGGATTAGCAGGAAAAAGCAAAAAATTTCAGAATTGCACATTGCAATGTGGAGATATTACTGTTTGTGCATTTACAATATTCATTGATTTTTGCCATTGAAAAACATGTTTTTCATATACCAGAAATGTTTGAAGCTACTGACTGAATGAAAGGAGCTGGCATCTCACTCTCTTTGAATCTTCTTTATCCTGCTAGGATTAGCAGGAAAAAGCAAAAAATTTCAGAATTGCACCTTGCAATGTGGAGATATTACTGTTTGTGCATTTACAATATTCATTGATTTTGCCATTGAAAAACGTCCAGAAATGTTTGAAGCTACTGACTGAATGAAAGGAGCTGGCATCTCTCTCTTTGAATCTTCTTTATCCTGCTAGGATTAGCAGGAAAAAGCAAAAAATTTCAGAATTGCACCTTGCAATGTGGAGATATTACTGTTTGTGCATTTACAATATTCATTGATTTTTGCCATTGAAAAACATCCAGAAATGTTTGAAGCTACTGACTGAATGAAAGGAGCTGGCATCTCACTCTCTTTGAATCTTCTTTATCATGCTAGGATTAGCAGGAAAAAGCAAAAAATTTCAGAATTGCACCTTGCAATGTGGAGATATTACTGTTTGTGCATTTACAATATTCATTGATTTTTGCCATTGAAAAACGTCCAGAAATGTTTGAAGCTACTGACTGAATGAAAGGAGCTGGCATCTCACTCTCTTTGAATCTTCTTTATCCTGCTAGGATTAGCAGGAAAAAGCAAAAAATTTCAGAATTGCACCTTGCAATGTGGAGATATTACTGTTTGTGCATTTACAATATTCATTGATTTTTGCCATTGAAAAACATGTTTTTCATATACCAGAAATGTTTGAAGCTACTGACTGAATGAAAGGAGCTGGCATCTCACTCTCTTTGAATCTTCTTTATCCTGCTAGGATTAGCAGGAAAAAGCAAAAAATTTCAGAATTGCACCTTGCAATGTGGAGATATTACTGTTTGTGCATTTACAATATTCATTGATTTTTGCCATTGAAAAACATGTTTTTCATATACCAGAAATGTTTGAAGCTACTGACTGAATGAAAGGAGCTGGCATCTCACTCTCTTTGAATCTTCTTTATCCTGCTAGGATTAGCAGGAAAAAGCAAAAAATTTCAGAATTGCACCTTGCAATGTGGAGATATTACTGTTTGTGCATTTACAATATTCATTGATTTTTGCCATTGAAAAACATGTTTTTCATATACCAGAAATGTTTGAAGCTACTGACTGAATGAAAGGAGCTGGCATCTCACTCTCTTTGAATCTTCTTTATCCTGCTAGGATTAGCAGGAAAAAGCAAAAAATTTCAGAATTGCACCTTGCAATGTGGAGATATTACTGTTTGTGCATTTACAATATTCATTGATTTTTGCCATTGAAAAACATGTTTTTCATATACCAGAAATGTTTGAAGCTACTGACTGAATGAAAGGAGCTGGCATCTCACTCTCTTTGAATCTTCTTTATCCTGCTAGGATTAGCAGGAAAAAGCAAAAAATTTCAGAATTGCACCTTGCAATGTGGAGATATTACTGTTTGTGCATTTACAATATTCATTGATTTTTGCCATTGAAAAACATGTTTTTCATATACCAGAAATGTTTGAAGCTACTGACTGAATGAAAGGAGCTGGCATCTCACTCTCTTTGAATCTTCTTTATCCTGCTAGGATTAGCAGGAAAAAGCAAAAAATTTCAGAATTGCACATTGCAATGTGGAGATATTACTGTTTGTGCATTTACAATATTCATTGATTTTTGCCATTGAAAAACATGTTTTTCATATACCAGAAATGTTTGAAGCTACTGACTGAATGAAAGGAGCTGGCATCTCACTCTCTTTGAATCTTCTTTATCCTGCTAGGATTAGCAGGAAAAAGCAAAAAATTTCAGAATTGCACCTTGCAATGTGGAGATATTACTGTTTGTGCATTTACAATATTCATTGATTTTTGCCATTGAAAAACATGTTTTTCATATACCAGAAATGTTTGAAGCTACTGACTGAATGAAAGGAGCTGGCATCTCACTCTCTTTGAATCTTCTTTATCCTGCTAGGATTAGCAGGAAAAAGCAAAAAATTTCAGAATTGCACCTTGCAATGTGGAGATATTACTGTTTGTGCATTTACAATATTCATTGATTTTTGCCATTGAAAAACATGTTTTTCATATACCAGAAATGTTTGAAGCTACTGACTGAATGAAAGGAGCTGGCATCTCACTCTCTTTGAATCTTCTTTATCCTGCTAGGATTAGCAGGAAAAAGCAAAAAATTTCAGAATTGCACCTTGCAATGTGGAGATATTACTGTTTGTGCATTTACAATATTCATTGATTTTTGCCATTGAAAAACATGTTTTTCATATACCAGAAATGTTTGAAGCTACTGACTGAATGAAAGGAGCTGGCATCTCACTCTCTTTGAATCTTCTTTATCCTGCTAGGATTAGCAGGAAAAAGCAAAAAATTTCAGAATTGCACCTTGCAATGTGGAGATATTACTGTTTGTGCATTTACAATATTCATTGATTTTTGCCATTGAAAAACATGTTTTTCATATACCAGAAATGTTTGAAGCTACTGACTGAATGAAAGGAGCTGGCATCTCACTCTCTTTGAATCTTCTTTATCCTGCTAGGATTAGCAGGAAAAAGCAAAAAATTTCAGAATTGCACCTTGCAATGTGGAGATATTACTGTTTGTGCATTTACAATATTCATTGATTTTTGCCATTGAAAAACATGTTTTTCATATACCAGAAATGTTTGAAGCTACTGACTGAATGAAAGGAGCTGGCATCTCACTCTCTTTGAATCTTCTTTATCCTGCTAGGATTAGCAGGAAAAAGCAAAAAATTTCAGAATTGCACATTGCAATGTGGAGATATTACTGTTTGTGCATTTACAATATTCATTGATTTTTGCCATTGAAAAACATGTTTTTCATATACCAGAAATGTTTGAAGCTACTGACTGAATGAAAGGAGCTGGCATCTCACTCTCTTTGAATCTTCTTTATCCTGCTAGGATTAGCAGGAAAAAGCAAAAAATTTCAGAATTGCACCTTGCAATGTGGAGATATTACTGTTTGTGCATTTACAATATTCATTGATTTTTGCCATTGAAAAACATGTTTTTCATATACCAGAAATGTTTGAAGCTACTGACTGAATGAAAGGAGCTGGCATCTCACTCTCTTTGAATCTTCTTTATCCTGCTAGGATTAGCAGGAAAAAGCAAAAAATTTCAGAATTGCACCTTGCAATGTGGAGATATTACTGTTTGTGCATTTACAATATTCATTGATTTTTGCCATTGAAAAACATGTTTTTCATATACCAGAAATGTTTGAAGCTACTGACTGAATGAAAGGAGCTGGCATCTCACTCTCTTTGAATCTTCTTTATCCTGCTAGGATTAGCAGGAAAAAGCAAAAAATTTCAGAATTGCACCTTGCAATGTGGAGATATTACTGTTTGTGCATTTACAATATTCATTGATTTTTGCCATTGAAAAACATGTTTTTCATATACCAGAAATGTTTGAAGCTACTGACTGAATGAAAGGAGCTGGCATCTCACTCTCTTTGAATCTTCTTTATCCTGCTAGGATTAGCAGGAAAAAGCAAAAAATTTCAGAATTGCACCTTGCAATGTGGAGATATTACTGTTTGTGCATTTACAATATTCATTGATTTTTGCCATTGAAAAACATCCAGAAATGTTTGAAGCTACTGACTGAATGAAAGGAGCTGGCATCTCACTCTCTTTGAATCTTCTTTATCATGCTAGGATTAGCAGGAAAAAGCAAAAAATTTCAGAATTGCACCTTGCAATGTGGAGATATTACTGTTTGTGCATTTACAATATTCATTGATTTTTGCCATTGAAAAACGTCCAGAAATGTTTGAAGCTACTGACTGAATGAAAGGAGCTGGCATCTCACTCTCTTTGAATCTTCTTTATCATGCTAGGATTAGCAGGAAAAAGCAAAAAATTTCAGAATTGCACCTTGCAATGTGGAGATATTACTGTTTGTGCATTTACAATATTCATTGATTTTTGCCATTGAAAAACATGTTTTTCATATACCAGAAATGTTTGAAGCTACTGACTGAATGAAAGGAGCTGGCATCTCACTCTCTTTGAATCTTCTTTATCCTGCTAGGATTAGCAGGAAAAAGCAAAAAATTTCAGAATTGCACCTTGCAATGTGGAGATATTACT
This sequence comes from Phyllobates terribilis, assembly GCF_046119375.1. Taxonomy (NCBI): domain Eukaryota; kingdom Metazoa; phylum Chordata; class Amphibia; order Anura; family Dendrobatidae; genus Phyllobates; species Phyllobates terribilis. Next base: position 27,432 of record NW_027371407.1, read on the forward strand.
GTTTGTGCATTTACAATATTCATTGATTTTTGCCATTGAAAAACATGTTTTTCATATACCAGAAATGTTTGAAGCTACTGACTGAATGAAAGGAGCTGGCATCTCACTCTCTTTGAATCTTCTTTATCCTGCTAGGATTAGCAGGAAAAAGCAAAAAATTTCAGAATTGCACCTTGCAATGTGGAGATATTACTGTTTGTGCATTTACAAT
>NW_027371408.1:0-27640 GCF_046119375.1 Phyllobates terribilis
GTGTTGTTATCCCCTCCACAACAATATGCCATCCTGGAGAAAGTTATCAGATTATATGGCCTAGATTCTTTTGAGATGGAGACATTGAAGAATGCAAGGAAGCTGCTGCAGCAATTAAAAAAGAAAGAAACTTTGACGCCCATAAGCCATTATTCATATAGCAGAGTCACTAAAATATGGAATTTAACAAATGCACCTTACCTGATGAATCAACATAAAGACTTAGCTTGGATGATTGTGCAGGAATGTTTACCGACTCGTGAATTTCCAGTATAAAAGAAGACTTAGCACTATACAAACCTGCCCGAGGCATCAGTGCAATAATGATGAGACTACTATGCACCTTATTTGGAATTGTGATTTTGCACAGCAAGTGTGGAAAGACTGTGGTGAGCTTTTAAAATTTTTATCTGGTCTTAATTTTTTAAGCCATGAAGTGGTTTTATATGGGATTTTACCAAACATGACGAAAGAAAAAGAGAGAGTTTTATGGTGCACTTTGAGTTGTGTTAAAAGTGCTCTATGGAAGACCAGAACATATTGTTGTTTAAAAGAGACTATATAGAAGTCAAGGATTGTATAAGACTGGCATTAAGTGAAATTTATATGTACTACCTAATGGATATGAAGAAGCTTGGAAAGAAAAGAGCCCTGAGTATATGAACTATCACCTATGGAAGATGTTATTTTAAAGCTCTGAAGAAAAGATAAAGACTACGATATTTTAATATAAACGCAAAATCTGTTCTTATCAGTTTAATATCTGATACGTCCCCTATCTGGGGACCATATATTAAATGGATTTTTAGAACAGGGAGATGGAAAAAGAGCTTGCTCTGTCCACTCCACGCATTGACCTGGTATTGCAGTATCTCCAGGACCGGTGCACCCCTTCTTTAATGCAGTTTCTAAAATCAGAAAGAATTGAATTCAATGTTTTTTGTTCATTTTGCTTGTTTGTCGGATTTTGGGATGGACTCTTTGGCTTTGCTTTTCTTCTCCTCATTGGATTTTTCATGTTCAAAGTTGCAGAAGCCAGATTACAAGCTCATTTTGGTTCAACTTCAGCAACTTGTGCATTGCATTGCCATGTAATGTGATGCAATGCTATCTTTCTAGCTCTCCCTTTTTACTTCCTTTTGGATAAACAGACATATTAGGCAAGCATTTTGGAGCTTTCACCTAAATAACTACAGGTGGTGAGATAAGCTGCACAATATAATTGACCTTTCAGTATATTGTTGCACACACACCATCTATTTAGCAAATGCCCTTGTTATCAACAGCAGCCTTTTAAACTCACCTGAGCTAACAGGTATGTGCGCTGGTTACTCTGCTGCGCTTAAAATTTTATTTTTTGGTTTGCTACAATGCCTTTTCTGAAACGTTGTCTCCTTCTGCTGGAACACTGACTTCTTTCATTTAATGCCTGCAGACTATAAAAGAGAACCCAACCCAAAAAGTTTGGTTGATTAGTCTGTGGCATTCTGTTAAACTGTTGCTTATGGCGGTCTCTGTGAGCTTCTCAGCGACATTCAGCCAGCCAGGTATCCTGCCTGCAGTAGATGGAATGTGGCAATGGAACGCTGGCTGCGCGTGTCATAATAGGCTCTGAGCCTTTATTATACCTGTGCACAGCAGCAGCCACCTTCAGTCTGCTGCTGGACAGCCAGCAGCAGCAGCAGGAGAGGTATGTAATCAGGAGCCCTCCTGCTAAGGGTAGACAGCTGCTCGTTCCACCCCACCCCCCGCCTTAATTGGTTCTCCTCCCTTCCAACGGTGTTGAGGCGGGTGGGAACAGCAGGGGGTGAAGGTGCTGTGTTTAAAGAGGTGGAGTTATGCAGATCTAAAACGCGTGGATTGCAGCAGCAGCAAGCCGAAAAGTGCAGGCATGTAAGGGATCTAGAGGTTGACAACATGTCTTCTTAACGGGAGTCCAGGAGCTCATCCTCCACAAATGGACTTTTCAGATCCTTGGGTGGCTCCGTAGTTTGAAACCAATTCTGGTTATCGCTTCTCGGCCTTTTGGCTAAGATTCAAGTGTAGTATCTGTTCTTATCAGTTTAATATCTGATACGTCCCCTATCTGGGGACCATATATTAAATGGATTTTTAGAACAGGGAGATGGAAAAAGAGCTTGCTCTGTCCACTCCACGCATTGACCTGGTATTGCAGTATCTCCAGGACCGGTGCACCCCTTCTTTAATGCAGTTTCTAAAATCAGAAAGAATTGAATTCAATGTTTTTTGTTCATTTTGCTTGTTTGTCGGATTTTGGGATGGACTCTTTGGCTTTGCTTTTCTTCTCCTCATTGATTTTTCATGTTCAAAGTTGCAGAAGCCAGATTACAAGCTCATTTTGGTTTCAACTTCAGCAACTGTGCATTGCATTGCCATGTAATGTGATGCAATGCTATCTTTCTAGCTCTCCCTTTTTACTTCCTTTTGGATAAACAGGCATATTAGGCAAGCATTTTGGAGCTTTCACCTAAATAACTACAGGTGGTGAGATAAGCTGCACAATATAATTGACCTTTCAGTATATTGTTGCACACACACCATCTATTTAGCAAATGCCCTTGTTATCAACAGCAGCCTTTTAAACTCACCTGAGCTAACAGGTATGTGCGCTGGTTACTCTGCTGCGCTTAAAATTTCTTTTTTGGTTTGCTACAATGCCTTTTCTGAAACGTTGTCTCCTTCTGCTGGAACACTGACTTCTTTCATTTAATGCCTGCAGACTATAAAAGAGAACCCAACCCAAAAAAGTTTGGTTGATTAGTCTGTGGCATTCTGTTAAACTGTTGCTTATGGCGGTCTCTGTGAGCTTCTCAGCGACATTCAGCCAGCCAGGTATCCTGCCTGCAGTAGATGGAATGTGGCAATGGAACGCTGGCTGCGCGTGTCATAATAGGCTCTGAGCCTTTATAGACCTGTGCACAGCAGCAGCCACCTTCAGTCTGCTGCTGGACAGCCAGCAGCAGCAGCAGCAGGAGAGGTATGTAATCAGGAGCCCTCCTGCTAAGGGTAGACAGCTGCTCGTTCCACCCCACCCCCCGCCTTAATTGGTTCTCCTCCCTTCCAACGGTGTTGAGGCGGGTGGGAACAGCAGGGGGTGAAGGTGCTGTGTTTAAAGAGGTGGAGTTATGCAGATCTAAAACGCGTGGATTGCAGCAGCAGCAAGCCGAAAAGTGCAGGCATGTAAGGGATCTAGAGGTTGACAACATGTCTTCTTAACGGGAGTCCAGGAGCTCATCTCCACAAATGGACTTTTCAGGATCCTTGGGTGGCTCCGTAGTTTGAAACCAATTCTGGTTATCGCTTCTCGGCCTTTTGGCTAAGATCAAGTGTAGTATCTGTTCTTATCAGTTTAATATCTGATACGTCCCCTATCTGGGGACCATATATTAAATGGATTTTTAGAACAGGGAGATGGAAAAAGAGCTTGCTCTGTCCACTCCACGCATTGACCTGGTATTGCAGTATCTCCAGGACCGGTGCACCCCCTTCTTTAATGCAGTTTCTAAAATCAGAAAGAATTGAATTCAATGTTTTTTGTTCATTTTGCTTGTTTGTCGGATTTTGGGATGGACTCTTTGGCTTTGCTTTTCTTCTCCTCATTGGATTTTTCATGTTCAAAGTTGCAGAAGCCAGATTACAAGCTCATTTTGGTTCAACTTCAGCAACTGTGCATTGCATTGCCATGTAATGTGATGCAATGCTATCTTTCTAGCTCTCCCTTTTTACTTCCTTTTGGATAAACAGACATATTAGGCAAGCATTTTGGAGCTTTCACCTAAATAACTACAGGTGGTGAGATAAGCTGCACAATATAATTGACCTTTCAGTATATTGTTGCACACACACCATCTATTTAGCAAATGCCCTTGTTATCAACAGCAGCCTTTTAAACTCACCTGAGCTAACAGGTATGTGCGCTGGTTACTCTGCTGCGCTTAAAATTTCTTTTTTGGTTTGCTACAATGCCTTTTCTGAAACGTGTCTCCTTCTGCTGGAACACTGACTTCTTTCATTTAATGCCTGCAGACTATAAAAGAGAACCCAACCCAAAAAGTTTGGTTGATTAGTCTGTGGCATTCTGTTAAACTGTTGCTTATGGCGGTCTCTGTGAGCTTCTCAGCGACATTCAGCCAGCCAGGTATCCTGCCTGCAGTAGATGGAATGTGGCAATGGAACGCTGGCTGCGCGTGTCATAATAGGCTCTGAGCCTTTATATACCTGTGCACAGCAGCAGCCACCTTCAGTCTGCTGCTGGACAGCCAGCAGCAGCAGCAGCAGGAGAGGTATGTAATCAGGAGCCCTCCTGCTAAGGGTAGACAGCTGCTCGTTCCACCCCACCCCCCGCCTTAATTGGTTCTCCTCCCTTCCAACGGTGTTGAGGCGGGTGGGAACAGCAGGGGGTGAAGGTGCTGTGTTTAAAGAGGTGGAGTTATGCAGATCTAAAACGCGTGGATTGCAGCAGCAGCAAGCCGAAAAGTGCAGGCATGTAAGGGATCTAGAGGTTGACAACATGTCTTCTTAACGGGAGTCCAGGAGCTCATCTCCACAAATGGACTTTCAGGATCCTTGGGTGGCTCCGTAGTTTGAAACCAATTCTGGTTATCGCTTCTCGGCCTTTTGGCTAAGATCAAGTGTAGTATCTGTTCTTACCAGTTTAATATCTGATACGTCCCCTATCTGGGGACCATATATTAAATGGATTTTTAGAACAGGGAGATGGAAAAAGAGCTTGCTCTGTCCACTCCACGCATTGACCTGGTATTGCAGTATCTCCAGGACCGGTGCACCCCTTCTTTAATGCAGTTTCTAAAATCAGAAAGAATTGAATTCAATGTTTTTTGTTCATTTTGCTTGTTTGTCGGATTTTTAGGATGGACTCTTTGGCTTTGCTTTTCTTCTCCTCATTGGATTTTTCATGTTCAAAGTTGCAGAAGCCAGATTACAAGCTCATTTTGGTTTAACTTCAGCAACTGTGCATTGCATTGCCATGTAATGTGATGCAATGCTATCTTTCTAGCTCTCCCTTTTTACTTCCTTTTGGATAAACAGACATATTAGGCAAGCATTTTGGAGCTTTCACCTAAATAACTACAGGTGGTGAGATAAGCTGCACAATATAATTGACCTTTCAGTATATTGTTGCACACACACCATCTATTTAGCAAATGCCCTTGTTATCAACAGCAGCCTTTTAAACTCACCTGAGCTAACAGGTATGTGCGCTGGTTACTCTGCTGCGCTTAAAATTTCTTTTTTGGTTTGCTACAATGCCTTTTCTGAAACGTTGTCTCCTTCTGCTGGAACACTGACTTCTTTCATTTAATGCCTGCAGACTATAAAAGAGAACCCAACCCAAAAAGTTTGGTTGATTAGTCTGTGGCATTCTGTTAAACTGTTGCTTATGGCGGTCTCTGTGAGCTTCTCAGCGACATTCAGCCAGCCAGGTATCCTGCCTGCAGTAGATGGAATGTGGCAATGGAACGCTGGCTGCGCGTGTCATAATAGGCTCTGAGCCTTTATATACCTGTGCACAGCAGCAGCCACCTTCAGTCTGCTGCTGGACAGCCAGCAGCAGCAGCAGCAGGAGAGGTATGTAATCAGGAGCCCTCCTGCTAAGGGTAGACAGCTGCTCGTTCCACCCCACCCCCCGCCTTAATTGGTTCTCCTCCCTTCCAACGGTGTTGAGGCGGGTGGGAACAGCAGGGGGTGAAGGTGCTGTGTTTAAAGAGGTGGAGTTATGCAGATCTAAAACGCGTGGATTGCAGCAGCCAGCAAGCCGAAAAGTGCAGGCATGTAAGGGATCTAGAGGTTGACAACATGTCTTCTTAACGGGAGTCCAGGAGCTCATCTCCACAAATGGACTTTTCAGGATCCTTGGGTGGCTCCGTAGTTTGAAACCAATTCTGGTTATCGCTTCTCGGCCTTTTGGCTAAGATCAAGTGTAGTATCTGTTCTTATCAGTTTAATATCTGATACGTCCCCTATCTGGGGACCATATATTAAATGGATTTTTAGAACAGGGAGATGGAAAAAGAGCTTGCTCTGTCCACTCCACGCATTGACCTGGTATTGCAGTATCTCCAGGACCGGTGCACCCTTCTTTAATGCAGTTTCTAAAATCAGAAAGAATTGAATTCAATGTTTTTTGTTCATTTTGCTTGTTTGTCGGATTTTGGGATGGACTCTTTGGCTTTGCTTTTCTTCTCCTCATTGGATTTTTCATGTTCAAAGTTGCAGAAGCCAGATTACAAGCTCATTTTGGTTCAACTTCAGCAACTGTGCATTGCATTGCCATGTAATGTGATGCAATGCTATCTTTCTAGCTCTCCCTTTTTACTTCCTTTTGGATAAACAGACATATTAGGCAAGCATTTTGGAGCTTTCACCTAAATAACTACAGGTGGAGAGATAAGCTGCACAATATAATTGACCTTTCAGTATATTGTTGCACACACACCATCTATTTAGCAAATGCCCTTGTTATCAACAGCAGCCTTTTAAACTCACCTGAGCTAACAGGTATGTGCGCTGGTTACTCTGCTGCGCTTAAAATTTCTTTTTTGGTTTGCTACAATGCCTTTTCTGAAACGTTGTCTCCTTCTGCTGGAACACTGACTTCTTTCATTTAATGCCTGCAGACTATAAAAGAGAACCCAACCCAAAAAGTTTGGTTGATTAGTCTGTGGCATTCTGTTAAACTGTTGCTTATGGCGGTCTCTGTGAGCTTCTCAGCGACATTCAGCCAGCCAGGTATCCTGCCTGCAGTAGATGGAATGTGGCAATGGAACGCTGGCTGCGCGTGTCATAATAGGCTCTGAGCCTTTATATACCTGTGCACAGCAGCAGCCACCTTCAGTCTGCTGCTGGACAGCCAGCAGCAGCAGCAGCAGGAGAGGTATGTAATCAGGAGCCCTCCTGCTAAGGGTAGACAGCTGCTCGTTCCACCCCACCCCCCGCCTTAATTGGTTCTCCTCCCTTCCAACGGTGTTGAGGCGGGTGGGAACAGCAGGGGGTGAAGGTGCTGTGTTTAAAGAGGTGGAGTTATGCAGATCTAAAACGCGTGGATTGCAGCAGCAGCAAGCCGAAAAGTGCAGGCATGTAAGGGATCTAGAGGTTGACAACATGTCTTCTTAACGGGAGTCCAGGAGCTCATCTCCACAAATGGACTTTTCAGGATCCTTGGGTGGCTCCGTAGTTTGAAACCAATTCTGGTTATCGCTTCTCGGCCTTTTGGCTAAGATCAAGTGTAGTATCTGTTCTTATCAGTTTAATATCTGATACGTCCCCTATCTGGGGACCATATATTAAATGGATTTTTAGAACAGGGAGATGGAAAAAGAGCTTGCTCTGTCCACTCCACGCATTGACCTGGTATTGCAGTATCTCCAGGACCGGTGCACCCCTTCTTTAATGCAGTTTCTAAAATCAGAAAGAATTGAATTCAATGTTTTTTGTTCATTTTGCTTGTTTGTCGGATTTTGGGATGGACTCTTTGGCTTTGCTTTTCTTCTCCTCATTGGATTTTTCATGTTCAAAGTTGCAGAAGCCAGATTACAAGCTCATTTTGGTTCAACTTCAGCAACTGTGCATTGCATTGCCATGTAATGTGATGCAATGCTATCTTTCTAGCTCTCCCTTTTTACTTCCTTTTGGATAAACAGACATATTAGGCAAGCAATTTGGAGCTTTCACCTAAATAACTACAGGTGGTGAGATAAGCTGCACAATATAATTGACCTTTCAGTATATTGTTGCACACACACCATCTATTTAGCAAATGCCCTTGTTATCAACAGCAGCCTTTTAAACTCACCTGAGCTAACAGGTATGTGCGCTGGTTACTCTGCTGCGCTTAAAATTTCTTTTTTGGTTTGCTACAATGCCTTTTCTGAAACGTTGTCTCCTTCTGCTGGAACACAGACTTCTTTCATTTAATGCCTGCAGACTATAAAAGAGAACCAACCCAAAAAGTTTGGTTGATTAGTCTGTGGCATTCTGTTAAACTGTTGCTTATGGCGGTCTCTGTGAGCTTCTCAGCGACATTCAGCCAGCCAGGTATCCTGCCTGCAGTAGATGGAATGTGGCAATGGAACGCTGGCTGCGCGTGTCATAATAGGCTCTGAGCCTTTATATACCTGTGCACAGCAGCAGCCACCTTCAGTCTGCTGCTGGACAGCCAGCAGCAGCAGCAGCAGGAGAGGTATGTAATCAGGAGCCCTCCTGCTAAGGGTAGACAGCTGCTCGTTCCACCCCACCCCCGCCTTAATTGGTTCTCCTCCCTTCCAACGGTGTTGAGGCGGGTGGGAACAGCAGGGGGTGAAGGTGCTGTGTTTAAAGAGGTGGAGTTATGCAGATCTAAAACGCGTGGATTGCAGCAGCAGCAAGCCGAAAAGTGCAGGCATGTAAGGGATCTAGAGGTTGACAACATGTCTTCTTAACGGGAGTCCAGGAGCTCATCTCCACAAATGGACTTTTCAGGATCCTTGGGTGGCTCCGTAGTTTGAAACCAATTCTGGTTATCGCTTCTCGGCCTTTTGGCTAAGATCAAGTGTAGTATCTGTTCTTATCAGTTTAATATCTGATACGTCCCCTATCTGGGGACCATATATTAAATGGATTTTTAGAACAGGGAGATGGAAAAAGAGCTTGCTCTGTCCACTCCACGCATTGACCTGGTATTGCAGTATCTCCAGGACCGGTGCACCCCTTCTTTAATGCAGTTTCTAAAATCAGAAAGAATTGAATTCAATGTTTTTTGTTCATTTTGCTTGTTTGTCGGATTTTGGGATGGACTCTTTGGCTTTGCTTTTCTTCTCCTCATTGGATTTTTCATGTTCAAAGTTGCAGAAGCCAGATTACAAGCTCATTTTGGTTCAACTTCAGCAACTGTGCATTGCATTGCCATGTAATGTGATGCAATGCTATCTTTCTAGCTCTCCCTTTTTACTTCCTTTTGGATAAACAGACATATTAGGCAAGTATTTTGGAGCTTTCACCTAAATAACTACAGGTGGTGAGATAAGCTGCACAATATAATTGACCTTTCAGTATATTGTTGCACACACACCATCTATTTAGCAAATGCCCTTGTTATCAACAGCAGCCTTTTAAACTCACCTGAGCTAACAGGTATGTGCGCTGGTTACTCTGCTGCGCTTAAAATTTCTTTTTTGGTTTGCTACAATGCCTTTTCTGAAACGTTGTCTCCTTCTGCTGGAACACTGACTTCTTTCATTTAATGCCTGCAGACTATAAAAGAGAACCCAACCCAAAAAGTTTGGTTGATTAGTCTGTGGCATTTTGTTAAACTGTTGCTTATGGCGGTCTCTGTGAGCTTCTCAGCGACATTCAGCCAGCCAGGTATCCTGCCTGCAGTAGATGGAATGTGGCATGGAACGCTGGCTGCGTGTGTCATAATAGGCTCTGAGCCTTTTATATACCTGTGCACAGCAGCAGCCACCTTCAGTCTGCTGCTGGACAGCCAGCAGCAGCAGCAGCAGGAGAGGTATGTAATCAGGAGCCCTCCTGCTAAGGGTAGACAGCTGCTCGTTCCACCCCACCCCCCGCCTTAATTGGTTCTCCTCCCTTCCAACGGTGTTGAGGCGGGTGGGAACAGCAGGGGGTGAAGGTGCTGTGTTTAAAGAGGTGGAGTTATGCAGATCTAAAACGCGTGGATTGCAGCAGCAGCAAGCCGAAAAGTGCAGGCATGTAAGGGATCTAGAGGTTGACAACATGTCTTCTTAACGGGAGTCCAGGAGCTCATCTCCACAAATGGACTTTTCAGGATCCTTGGGTGGCTCCGTAGTTTGAAACCAATTCTGGTTATCGCTTCTCGGCCTTTTGGCTAAGATCAAGTGTAGTATCTGTTCTTATCAGTTTAATATCTGATACGTCCCCTATCTGGGGACCATATATTAAATGGATTTTTAGAACAGGGAGATGGAAAAAGAGCTTGCTCTGTCCACTCCACGCATTGACCTGGTATTGCAGTATCTCCAGGACCGGTGCACCCCTTCTTTAATGCAGTTTCTAAAATTAGAAAGAATTGAATTCAATGTTTTTTGTTCATTTTGCTTGTTTGTCGGATTTTGGGATGGACTCTTTGGCTTTGCTTTTCTTCTCCTCATTGGATTTTTCATGTTCAAAATTGCAGAAGCCAGATTACAAGCTCATTTTGGTTCAACTTCAGCAACTGTGCATTGCATTGCCATGTAATGTGATGCAATGCTATCTTTCTAGCTCTCCCTTTTTACTTCCTTTTGGATAAACAGACATATTAGGCAAGCATTTTGGAGCTTTCACCTAAATAACTACAGGTGGTGAGATAAGCTGCACAATATAATTGACCTTTCAGTATATTGTTGCACACACACCATCTATTTAGCAAATGCCCTTGTTATCAACAGCAGCCTTTTAAACTCACCTGAGCTAACAGGTATGTGCGCTGGTTACTCTGCTGCGCTTAAAATTTCTTTTTTGGTTTGCTACAATGCCTTTTCTGAAACGTTGTCTCCTTCTGCTGGAACACTGACTTCTTTCATTTAATGCCTGCAGACTATAAAAGAGAACCCAACCCAAAAAGTTTGGTTGATTAGTCTGTGGCATTCTGTTAAACTGTTGCTTATGGCGGTCTCTGTGAGCTTCTCAGCGACATTCAGCCAGCCAGGTATCCTGCCTGCAGTAGATGGAATGTGGCAATGGAACGCTGGCTGCGCGTGTCATAATAGGCTCTGAGCCTTTATATACCTGTGCACAGCAGCAGCCACCTTCAGTCTGCTGCTGGACAGCCAGCAGCAGCAGCAGCAGGAGAGGTATGTAATCAGGAGCCCTCCTGCTAAGGGTAGACAGCTGCTCGTTCCACCCCACCCCCCGCCTTAATTGGTTCTCCTCCCTTCCAACGGTGTTGAGGCGGGTGGGAACAGCAGGGGGTGAAGGTGCTGTGTTTAAAGAGGTGGAGTTATGCAGATCTAAAACGCGTGGATTGCAGCAGCAGCAAGCCGAAAAGTGCAGGCATGTAAGGGATCTAGAGGTTGACAACATGTCTTCTTAACGGGAGTCCAGGAGCTCATCTCCACAAATGGACTTTTCAGGATCCTTGGGTGGCTCCGTAGTTTGAAACCAATTCTGGTTATCGCTTCTCGGCCTTTTGGCTAAGATCAAGTGTAGTATCTGTTCTTATCAGTTTAATATCTGATACGTCCCCTATCTGGGGATCATATATTAAATGGATTTTTAGAACAGGGAGATGGAAAAAGAGCTTGCTCTGTCCACTCCACGCATTGACCTGGTATTGCAGTATCTCTAGGACCGGTGCACCCCTTCTTTAATGCAGTTTCTAAAATCAGAAAGAATTGAATTCAATGTTTTTTGTTCATTTTGCTTGTTTGTCGGATTTTGGGATGGACTCTTTGGCTTTGCTTTTCTTCTCCTCATTGGATTTTTCATGTTCAAAGTTGCAGAAGCCAGATTACAAGCTCATTTTGGTTCAACTTCAGCAACTGTGCATTGCATTGCCATGTAATGTGATGCAATGCTATCTTTCTAGCTCTCCCTTTTTACTTCCTTTTGGATAAACAGACATATTAGGCAAGCATTTTGGAGCTTTCACCTAAATAACTACAGGTGGTGAGATAAGCTGCCCAATATAATTGACCTTTCAGTATATTGTTGCACACACACCATCTATTTAGCAAATGCCCTTGTTATCAACAGCAGCCTTTTAAACTCACCTGAGCTAACAGGTATGTGCGCTGATTACTCTGCTGCGCTTAAAATTTCTTTTTTGGTTTGCTACAATGCCTTTTCTGAAACGTTGTCTCCTTCTGCTGGAACACTGACTTCTTTCATTTAATGCCTGCAGACTATAAAAGAGAACCCAACCCAAAAAGTTTGGTTGATTAGTCTGTGGCATTCTGTTAAACTGTTGCTTATGGCGGTCTCTGTGAGCTTCTCAGCGACATTCAGCCAGCCAGGTATCCTGCCTGCAGTAGATGGAATGTGGCAATGGAACGCTGGCTGCGCGTGTCATAATAGGCTCTGAGCCTTTATATACCTGTGCACAGCAGCAGCCACCTTCAGTCTGCTGCTGGACAGCCAGCAGCAGCAGCAGCAGGAGAGGTATGTAATCAGGAGCCCTCCTGCTAAGGGTAGACAGCTGCTCGTTCCACCCCACCCCCCGCCTTAATTGGTTCTCCTCCCTTCCAACGGTGTTGAGGCGGGTGGGAACAGCAGGGGGTGAAGGTGCTGTGTTTAAAGAGGTGGAGTTATGCAGATCTAAAACGCGTGGATTGCAGCAGCAGCAAGCCGAAAAGTGCAGGCATGTAAGGGATCTAGAGGTTGACAACATGTCTTCTTAACGGGAGTCCAGGAGCTCATCTCCACAAATGGACTTTTCAGGATCCTTGGGTGGCTCCGTAGTTTGAAACCAATTCTGGTTATCGCTTCTCGGCCTTTTGGCTAAGATCAAGTGTAGTATCTGTTCTTATCAGTTTAATATCTGATACGTCCCCTATCTGGGGACCATATATTAAATGGATTTTTAGAACAGGGAGATGGAAAAAGAGCTTGCTCTGTCCACTCCACGCATTGACCTGGTATTGCAGTATCTCCAGGACCGGTGCACCCCTTCTTTAATGCAGTTTCTAAAATCAGAAAGAATTGAATTCAATGTTTTTTGTTCATTTTGCTTGTTTGTCGGATTTTGGGATGGACTCTTTGGCTTTGCTTTTCTTCTCCTCATTGGATTTTTCATGTTCAAAGTTGCAGAAGCCAGATTACAAGCTCATTTTGGTTCAACTTCAGCAACTGTGCATTGCATTGCCATGTAATGTGATGCAATGCTATCTTTCTAGCTCTCCCTTTTTACTTCCTTTTGGATAAACAGACATATTAGGCAAGCATTTTGGAGCTTTCACCTAAATAACTACAGGTGGTGAGATAAGCTGCCCAATATAATTGACCTTTCAGTATATTGTTGCACACAAACCATCTATTTAGCAAATGCCCTTGTTATCAACAGCAGCCTTTTAAACTCACCTGAGCTAACAGGTATGTGCGCTGGTTACTCTGCTGCGCTTAAAATTTCTTTTTTGGTTTGCTACAATGCCTTTTCTGAAACGTTGTCTCCTTCTGCTGGAACACTGACTTCTTTCATTTAATGCCTGCAGACTATAAAAGAGAACCCAACCCAAAAAGTTTGGTTGATTAGTCTGTGGCATTCTGTTAAACTGTTGCTTATGGCGGTCTCTGTGAGCTTCTCAGCGACATTCAGCCAGCCAGGTATCCTGCCTGCAGTAGATGGAATGTGGCAATGGAACGCTGGCTGCGCGTGTCATAATAGGCTCTGAGCCTTTATATACCTGTGCACAGCAGCAGCCACCTTCAGTCTGCTGCTGGACAGCCAGCAGCAGCAGCAGCAGGAGAGGTATGTAATCAGGAGCCCTCCTGCTAAGGGTAGACAGCTGCTCGTTCCACCCCACCCCCCGCCTTAATTGGTTCTCCTCCCTTCCAACGGTGTTGAGGCGGGTGGGAACAGCAGGGGGTGAAGGTGCTGTGTTTAAAGAGGTGGAGTTATGCAGATCTAAAATGCGTGGATTGCAGCAGCAGCAAGCCGAAAAGTGCAGGCATGTAAGGGATCTAGAGGTTGACAACATGTCTTCTTAACGGGAGTCCAGGAGCTCATCTCCACAAATGGACTTTTCAGGATCCTTGGGTGGCTCCGTAGTTTGAAACCAATTCTGGTTATCGCTTCTCGGCCTTTTGGCTAAGATCAAGTGTAGTATCTGTTCTTATCAGTTTAATATCTGATACGTCCCCTATCTGGGGACCATATATTAAATGGATTTTTAGAACAGGGAGATGGAAAAAGAGCTTGCTCTGTCCACTCCACGCATTGACCTGGTATTGCAGTATCTCCAGGACCGGTGCACCCCTTCTTTAATGCAGTTTCTAAAATCAGAAAGAATTGAATTCAATGTTTTTTGTTCATTTTGCTTGTTTGTCGGATTTTGGGATGGACTCTTTGGCTTTGCTTTTCTTCTCCTCATTGGATTTTTCATGTTCAAAGTTGCAGAAGCCAGATTACAAGCTCATTTTGGTTCAACTTCAGCAACTGTGCATTGCATTGCCATGTAATGTGATGCAATGCTATCTTTCTAGCTCTCCCTTTTTACTTCCTTTTGGATAAACAGACATATTAGGCAAGCATTTTGGAGCTTTCACCTAAATAACTACAGGTGGTGAGATAAGCTGCACAATATAATTGACCTTTCAGTATATTGTTGCACACACACCATCTATTTAGCAAATGCCCTTGTTATCAACAGCAGCCTTTTAAACTCACCTGAGCTAACAGGTATGTGCGCTGGTTACTCTGCTGCGCTTAAAATTTCTTTTTTGGTTTGCTACAATGCCTTTTCTGAAACGTTGTCTCCTTCTGCTGGAACACTGACTTCTTTCATTTAATGCCTGCAGACTATAAAAGAGAACCCAACCCAAAAAGTTTGGTTGATTAGTCTGTGGCATTCTGTTAAACTGTTGCTTATGGCGGTCTCTGTGAGCTTCTCAGCGACATTCAGCCAGCCAGGTATCCTGCCTGCAGTAGATGGAATGTGGCAATGGAACGCTGGCTGCGCGTGTCATAATAGGCTCTGAGCCTTTATATACCTGTGCACAGCAGCAGCCACCTTCAGTCTGCTGCTGGACAGCCAGCAGCAGCAGCAGCAGGAGAGGTATGTAATCAGGAGCCCTCCTGCTAAGGGTAGACAGCTGCTCGTTCCACCCCACCCCCCGCCTTAATTGGTTCTCCTCCCTTCCAACGGTGTTGAGGCGGGTGGGAACAGCAGGGGGTGAAGGTGCTGTGTTTAAAGAGGTGGAGTTATGCAGATCTAAAACGCGTGGATTGCAGCAGCAGCAAGCCGAAAAGTGCAGGCATGTAAGGGATCTAGAGGTTGACAACATGTCTTCTTAACGGGAGTCCAGGAGCTCATCTCCACAAATGGACTTTTCAGGATCCTTGGGTGGCTCCGTAGTTTGAAACCAATTCTGGTTATCGCTTCTCGGCCTTTTGGCTAAGATCAAGTGTAGTATCTGTTCTTATCAGTTTAATATCTGATACGTCCCCTATCTGGGGACCATATATTAAATGGATTTTTAGAACAGGGAGATGGAAAAAGAGCTTGCTCTGTCCACTCCACGCATTGACCTGGTATTGCAGTATCTCCAGGACCGGTGCACCCCTTCTTTAATGCAGTTTCTAAAATCAGAAAGAATTGAATTCAATGTTTTTTGTTCATTTTGCTTGTTTGTCGGATTTTGGGATGGACTCTTTGGCTTTGCTTTTCTTCTCCTCATTGGATTTTTCATGTTCAAAGTTGCAGAAGCCAGATTACAAGCTCATTTTGGTTCAACTTCAGCAACTGTGCATTGCATTGCCATGTAATGTGATGCAATGCTATCTTTCTAGCTCTCCCTTTTTACTTCCTTTTGGATAAACAGACATATTAGGCAAGCATTTTGGAGCTTTCACCTAAATAACTACAGGTGGTGAGATAAGCTGCACAATATAATTGACCTTTCAGTATATTGTTGCACACACACCATCTATTTAGCAAATGCCCTTGTTATCAACAGCAGCCTTTTAAACTCACCTGAGCTAACAGGTATGTGCGCTGGTTACTCTGCTGCGCTTAAAATTTCTTTTTTGGTTTGCTACAATGCCTTTTCTGAAACGTTGTCTCCTTCTGCTGGAACACTGACTTCTTTCATTTAATGCCTGCAGACTATAAAAGAGAACCCAACCCAAAAAGTTTGGTTGATTAGTCTGTGGCATTCTGTTAAACTGTTGCTTATGGCGGTCTCTGTGAGCTTCTCAGCGACATTCAGCCAGCCAGGTATCCTGCCTGCAGTAGATGGAATGTGGCAATGGAACGCTGGCTGCACGTGTCATAATAGGCTCTGAGCCTTTATATACCTGTGCACAGCAGCAGCCACCTTCAGTCTGCTGCTGGACAGCCAGCAGCAGCAGCAGCAGGAGAGGTATGTAATCAGGAGCCCTCCTGCTAAGGGTAGACAGCTGCTCGTTCCACCCCACCCCCCGCCTTAATTGGTTCTCCTCCCTTCCAACGGTGTTGAGGCGGGTGGGAACAGCAGGGGGTGAAGGTGCTGTGTTTAAAGAGGTGGAGTTATGCAGATCTAAAACGCGTGGATTGCAGCAGCAGCAAGCCGAAAAGTGCAGGCATGTAAGGGATCTAGAGGTTGACAACATGTCTTCTTAACGGGAGTCCAGGAGCTCATCTCCACAAATGGACTTTTCAGGATCCTTGGGTGGCTCCGTAGTTTGAAACCAATTCTGGTTATCGCTTCTCGGCCTTTTGGCTAAGATCAAGTGTAGTATCTGTTCTTATCAGTTTAATATCTGATACGTCCCCTATCTGGGGATCATATATTAAATGGATTTTTAGAACAGGGAGATGGAAAAAGAGCTTGCTCTGTCCACTCCACGCATTGACCTGGTATTGCAGTATCTCCAGGACCGGTGCACCCCTTCTTTAATGCAGTTTCTAAAATCAGAAAGAATTGAATTCAATGTTTTTTGTTCATTTTGCTTGTTTGTCGGATTTTGGGATGGACTCTTTGGCTTTGCTTTTCTTCTCCTCATTGGATTTTTCATGTTCAAAGTTGCAGAAGCCAGATTACAAGCTCATTTTGGTTCAACTTCAGCAACTGTGCATTGCATTGCCATGTAATGTGATGCAATGCTATCTTTCTAGCTCTCCCTTTTTACTTCCTTTTGGATAAACAGACATATTAGGCAAGCATTTTGGAGCTTTCACCTAAATAACTACAGGTGGTGAGATAAGCTGCCCAATATAATTGACCTTTCAGTATATTGTTGCACACACACCATCTATTTAGCAAATGCCCTTGTTATCAACAGCAGCCTTTTAAACTCACCTGAGCTAACAGGTATGTGCGCTGGTTACTCTGCTGCGCTTAAAATTTATTTTTTGGTTTGCTACAATGCCTTTTCTGAAACGTTGTCTCCTTCTGCTGGAACACTGACTTCTTTCATTTAATGCCTGCAGACTATAAAAGAGAACCCAACCCAAAAAGTTTGGTTGATTAGTCTGTGGCATTCTGTTAAACTGTTGCTTATGGCGGTCTCTGTGAGCTTCTCAGCGACATTCAGCCAGCCAGGTATCCTGCCTGCAGTAGATGGAATGTGGCAATGGAACGCTGGCTGCGCGTGTCATAATAGGCTCTGAGCCTTTATATACCTGTGCACAGCAGCAGCCACCTTCAGTCTGCTGCTGGACAGCCAGCAGCAGCAGCAGCAGGAGAGGTATGTAATCAGGAGCCCTCCTGCTAAGGGTAGACAGCTGCTCGTTCCACCCCACCCCCCGCCTTAATTGGTTCTCCTCCCTTCCAACGGTGTTGAGGCGGGTGGGAACAGCAGGGGGTGAAGGTGCTGTGTTTAAAGAGGTGGAGTTATGCAGATCTAAAACGCGTGGATTGCAGCAGCAGCAAGCCGAAAAGTGCAGGCATGTAAGGGATCTAGAGGTTGACAACATGTCTTCTTAACGGGAGTCCAGGAGCTCATCTCCACAAATGGACTTTTCAGGATCCTTGGGTGGCTCCGTAGTTTGAAACCAATTCTGGTTATCGCTTCTCGGCCTTTTGGCTAAGATCAAGTGTAGTATCTGTTCTTATCAGTTTAATATCTGATACGTCCCCTATCTGGGGACCATATATTAAATGGATTTTTAGAACAGGGAGATGGAAAAAGAGCTTGCTCTGTCCACTCCACGCATTGACCTGGTATTGCAGTATCTCCAGGACCGGTGCACCCCTTCTTTAATGCAGTTTCTAAAATCAGAAAGAATTGAATTCAATGTTTTTTGTTCATTTTGCTTGTTTGTCGGATTTTGGGATGGACTCTTTGGCTTTGCTTTTCTTCTCCTCATTGGATTTTTCATGTTCAAAGTTGCAGAAGCCAGATTACAAGCTCATTTTGGTTCAACTTCAGCAACTGTGCATTGCATTGCCATGTAATGTGATGCAATGCTATCTTTCTAGCTCTCCCTTTTTACTTCCTTTTGGATAAACAGACATATTAGGCAAGCATTTTGGAGCTTTCACCTAAATAACTACAGGTGGTGAGATAAGCTGCACAATATAATTGACCTTTCAGTATATTGTTGCACACACACCATCTATTTAGCAAATGCCCTTGTTATCAACAGCAGCCTTTTAAACTCACCTGAGCTAACAGGTATGTGCGCTGGTTACTCTGCTGCGCTTAAAATTTCTTTTTTGGTTTGCTACAATGCCTTTTCTGAAACGTTGTCTCCTTCTGCTGGAACACTGACTTCTTTCATTTAATGCCTGCAGACTATAAAAGAGAACCCAACCCAAAAAGTTTGGTTGATTAGTCTGTGGCATTCTGTTAAACTGTTGCTTATGGCGGTCTCTGTGAGCTTCTCAGCGACATTCAGCCAGCCAGGTATCCTGCCTGCAGTAGATGGAATGTGGCAATGGAACGCTGGCTGCGCGTGTCATAATAGGCTCTGAGCCTTTATATACCTGTGCACAGCAGCAGCCACCTTCAGTCTGCTGCTGGACAGCCAGCAGCAGCAGCAGCAGGAGAGGTATGTAATCAGGAGCCCTCCTGCTAAGGGTAGACAGCTGCTCGTTCCACCCCACCCCCCGCCTTAATTGGTTCTCCTCCCTTCCAACGGTGTTGAGGCGGGTGGGAACAGCAGGGGGTGAAGGTGCTGTGTTTAAAGAGGTGGAGTTATGCAGATCTAAAACGCGTGGATTGCAGCAGCAGCAAGCCGAAAAGTGCAGGCATGTAAGGGATCTAGAGGTTGACAACATGTCTTCTTAACGGGAGTCCAGGAGCTCATCTCCACAAATGGACTTTTCAGGATCCTTGGGTGGCTCCGTAGTTTGAAACCAATTCTGGTTATCGCTTCTCGGCCTTTTGGCTAAGATCAAGTGTAGTATCTGTTCTTATCAGTTTAATATCTGATACGTCCCCTATCTGGGGACCATATATTAAATGGATTTTTAGAACAGGGAGATGGAAAAAGAGCTTGCTCTGTCCACTCCACGCATTGACCTGGTATTGCAGTATCTCCAGGACCGGTGCACCCCTTCTTTAATGCAGTTTCTAAAATCAGAAAGAATTGAATTCAATGTTTTTTGTTCATTTTGCTTGTTTGTCGGATTTTGGGATGGACTCTTTGGCTTTGCTTTTCTTCTCCTCATTGGATTTTTCATGTTCAAAGTTGCAGAAGCCAGATTACAAGCTCATTTTGGTTCAACTTCAGCAACTGTGCATTGCATTGCCATGTAATGTGATGCAATGCTATCTTTCTAGCTCTCCCTTTTTACTTCCTTTTGGATAAACAGACATATTAGGCAAGCATTTTGGAGCTTTCACCTAAATAACTACAGGTGGTGAGATAAGCTGCACAATATAATTGACCTTTCAGTATATTGTTGCACACACACCATCTATTTAGCAAATGCCCTTGTTATCAACAGCAGCCTTTTAAACTCACCTGAGCTAACAGGTATGTGCGCTGGTTACTCTGCTGCGCTTAAAATTTCTTTTTTGGTTTGCTACAATGCCTTTTCTGAAACGTTGTCTCCTTCTGCTGGAACACTGACTTCTTTCATTTAATGCCTGCAGACTATAAAAGAGAACCCAACCCAAAAAGTTTGGTTGATTAGTCTGTGGCATTCTGTTAAACTGTTGCTTATGGCGGTCTCTGTGAGCTTCTCAGCGACATTCAGCCAGCCAGGTATCCTGCCTGCAGTAGATGGAATGTGGCAATGGAACGCTGGCTGCGCGTGTCATAATAGGCTCTGAGCCTTTATATACCTGTGCACAGCAGCAGCCACCTTCAGTCTGCTGCTGGACAGCCAGCAGCAGCAGCAGCAGGAGAGGTATGTAATCAGGAGCCCTCCTGCTAAGGGTAGACAGCTGCTCGTTCCACCCCACCCCCCGCCTTAATTGGTTCTCCTCCCTTCCAACGGTGTTGAGGCGGGTGGGAACAGCAGGGGGTGAAGGTGCTGTGTTTAAAGAGGTGGAGTTATGCAGATCTAAAACGCGTGGATTGCAGCAGCAGCAAGCCGAAAAGTGCAGGCATGTAAGGGATCTAGAGGTTGACAACATGTCTTCTTAACGGGAGTCCAGGAGCTCATCTCCACAAATGGACTTTTCAGGATCCTTGGGTGGCTCCGTAGTTTGAAACCAATTCTGGTTATCGCTTCTCGGCCTTTTGGCTAAGATCAAGTGTAGTATCTGTTCTTATCACGATCTACACTTGACGAGAGCGATCGAACTCGGAAGGAGAAGAGCTTCGGAGCCCAGCTGACATCGGAGAAGGAAGGCGGATATCGGTGGGAGGAAGAAGCTCTAAAGAATCCAGAAGAAGACGAAGACTCGGAGAAGAATCGGGCTGTCCTGTGGAATCTTCGAGGAAGAAAATCATCGAGACAAAGACCTTTCGGGGAATTTGTCCAGAACACGACGGGAGAAGAATCTGCATAGCTCCACCCATTCCGGGAAGAGTTCCAGATCCAGCTCCAAGAAGTAACTGCAGGAGGAAAGCCATGGCAAGCGCTGCGAGGAAGGCCGAAAAGAAGAGCCTGGAGCAGGGGACAGCCAGGAGGGCCCAGCCAGGAGCCGATTCTGACCCCAAGGACTCTGCCTCCACGACTGGCCAGCAGAAGGGACCCCAGAAGCCCCGCCACGAAGCTCCAGCCCTGGAGCCATGGATGCGGCAGACGGTGGCCCTGAAGCTGAAGGAAGTGGATGGGAGGGTGCCGGATATGTCCTCGGACGTGTTCTGCCAGAAGATGCTGCTGGATCGAGGCTTCTCCAGGTCGGACACCCTCAGCATCCAGACCTTCTTGACGGGGATCTTCTTCGTCACCTTCGCCACTGTGAACACCTGCAGGAGGTTCTGGGAAATGGTAAGCGCAAAAGGACCGGATAATTCTTTCTCTGCCTTTACAGGTAGCTGCCCTATCCAGAGGGACGAAAGGAGGATCACGGTCTCCATGCGCAACCCGCACACCCCAGGCCAAGACATCTGTACCTTCCTGAGACGCTTCTGTTTGGTTGTGAAGGAACCCTCTCACATCCTGAATGGACTCGGCTTCTGGACAGGTAAGTGGTCGGTGACCGTTAGACTTCACAGGGACCTGGCGTACTCAGACGGACTTCGGCACCTGCCCCCGACATTCTCCCTGGGCAACTCCTACGGCCTCATCTATTACCCGGACATGCCGCGGAACTGCAGGAGATGCGGCAAGAACGGCCACGAGATGAAGGACTGCAAGGAGGATGCCTGCAGGATTTGTCGAGTGACGGGACACAGCTCGAAGGACTGCCCGAAGAAGACATCCTGCAACCTGTGTGGGCTGGCGGCTCATCTGTACAAGGATTGCCCCAAGCGTGAGAGATCCTGGGCATCGGTGGTTGCGACGACCCCAGCTACGGAGGACAAGGCCCCGACGACCAGGCCTGTGAAGGTCAAGGACGCGACGACCAAGGCCCCAGCGGCCAAGGCCGAGACGACCAAGGCCAAAGCGGTCAAGGAGTCGGTGGCCAAAGCCCCAGCGACGGTCCCAGCAGCTCCGAAGCAGAAGAAAAAGTCAAAGGAGGGTAAGAGTTCTGTCACCCCTCTCTCGATCCCTCCCCCTGCCACCCCCGTCCAATTCCCCCCCACCCCGGCCACCCCTGCTGAGGATTCCACTTCCTCTTCCTCCTTCCCCTACTCCTCAGCAGGTGTCCTTTCCCCTGCCCCGGCAGCCACTCTCCCTCCCCAGACCATGGTAGCGGTGGAATTAACCTTTCCTCCACCCGCCGCTATCTATTCCGAGGAGGATTTTCCCCTTCTTGTCTCCCCAGTTCCAACCCGGGGAAAGAGGAAGGTGGAGGACAACCCTGCTACTGAATCCTCCAAAAAGAAGATTCTGGATTTCGTAGGCGAAAAGGAGGATACCCTCCCTGAGCCAGAAGAGATGGAGCACATGGTTGAGACCCTGGTGGCCGAGCCAGAAGAGGAGGAACTGGTGGTCGCCGAGATCGAGGCCGCGCTGCTTGACCAGATGGAGGAAGAGGGCCTGCTGGTGATCCCGTCACCAGCAGTCAACACCGACGAAGGACCACCCGACCGGAGTGGTAACTAAGGTGTATTGCCTGCGCTAACTTTTTCTTTTTTCCCTACATGATGGCTAATATTAACTTATTTTCCATTAATGTCAGGAGCATCAAGGACAAGTTCAGACGTCAGACTATTTATGCCTTCCTTACTTCCCAGTTGTGTGATGTTTATATGTTGCAGGAATGTTCCCTTCCCTCCTCTAGGTCCTTCAAACATCTGGCCAGGGAGTGGTCCCACGGTCCATCCTACTGGTCCGGTGGGGGTGACTGCAAGTCTGCGGGGGTCGCAATTCTGATCAGGGGGGGCGCATTCACGCTTGAGTCCGTCCAGGAGCTCATCTGCGGCAGGGCTCTTGTTGTAGATGGCAACTGGGCGGGAGAACCTGTCAGGTTCATCAACGTGTATGCGTCCCCACTGAAGAATGAGCGTTTGGAGCTTTTCCAGACCCTGCGGCTTCAGCTTGCCACCACCAGGACCTTAGTGATGGCTGGGGATTTCAACTGCCCCATCGAGGAGGATGGTCGTAGTTCTGGCACATCTGCCAAGTTGGACATCACGTCCAAGCTGCTCATCGAGATGGTAACCGAGGCCTCTCTTCAGGACGTGGTGGGCTCCATGGGGAGAGGCTCCACGAACTATTCGTGGAGCCGACCCGATGGCTCACTCCGCTCCAGGATTGACTTTGTGTTCACCTCTCGGGCAGTCAGGCAGAGTAGGCACTCGATGGTCTCCTGCTTCTTCTCCGACCACAGAGCCATTCACTTACAAGGTGTCCTCGGCGACGGTTTTCCGTCCGGCCCCGGCTCCTGGAAGCTGAATTGTGCTCTGCTGGCTCAGGATGAAGTCGTGGAGGAGCTGAGAGCAGCCTACGCAATGTGGCAGTCCTACAAGGGTAGCTTCCAAACAGTCTCTGATTGGTGGGAATATGTTAAACTTGAGTTTCGCTGTTTCTTTCAGGCCAAGGGTCGACAACAGGCGTGTGAGAAGAGGAGGGACTTCAGAGGGCTGCAGCGCGAGCTGCGGTCGCTGCAGGACCTTCTTCACTGCGGCTGGGACGTGAGGGAGGAGCTGGAGGAGACCAAGAAGAGCCTGAAAAGGCACTTTGAGGAGGAGTCCAAGCGAATCGTCTTCCGTTCCAAAGTGGAGAATCTGGAGAAGGGTGAGAAATGTAATTCATTCTTTTTCAGGAAACTTCATGCCGGTCACACGCCCCTGAACGAGCTGCGAGACGAGAGCGGAAACATGCGACGTGGGAAGGAGGACGTGATGAGGGTCGTCAGCGACTTCTACAGCGAACTCTACTCCCACAAGACTACCGACCCCGACGCTGCTGATAAGTTCCTGTCAGGTATCACTAACCATCTTGATCCTGCAGGCACGGCAGCCTTGGACAAACCTCTGATGGTGGGCGAATTGCTCTCTGCCGCTAAATCCTTTAGGACCGGCAGGACCCCGGGCAGTGATGGTCTTCCAGCGGAGCTCTATGTAGCGCTGGGAGACCTCATCTGTCCGGACCTGTTGGACCTGTACGAGGAGATGGTGGTGGAGGGTAGAATGCCTCCATCTTTGAGGGAAGGAATGGTCACGATCCTGTACAAGCGGAAGGGAGAGAGGTGCGACCTGAGGAATTGGCGTCCCATCACTCTGCTCAACGTGGACTACAAGATCCTGGCCAAGACGATGGCGACACGACTTAAGACGGTCATCGGACGGATCATCCACCCGGACCAGACCTGCGGCATCCCTGGACGTCGCATCGCAGACAGCCTCGCTCTCGTGCGGGACACGGTCGAGTACATCAAGGTCCGCCGCGCACACGCGGCCCTGGTCTCCTTGGATCAGGAGAAGGCCTTCGACCGGGTTTCCCACGAGTTCATGGGCCGAGCTCTGCACCGGTTAGGTTTGGGTAACATGTTTTGTTCGTATGTCCGTCTGATGTATTTTGATATCCACAGCTCGGTGTTGGTGAACGGCTGGAAGACTGACCCCTTCCCTGTCCTCTCTGGGGTCAGACAAGGCTGCCCTCTATCACCTCTTCTTTTTGTTTGTGTTATAGAACTCTTCGCAGAGGCTATCCGGCAGAATGGAGAGATCAGAGGGATCACCGCACCGGGTCCGGGACGACACGAGGTCAAGTGCTCGCTCTACATGGACGACGTCACCGTCTTCTGCGCTGATCGTGGTTCAGTCGACGCCCTCGTCCAGACGTGTGAGAGGTTCGGCCGGGCTTCAGGGGCCAAAGTCAACTGCAGGAAGTCGGAAGCCATGCTCTTCGGGGATTGGCAGCCGGCCTCCTCCGCCCCCTTCCCCTTCAACATTCAACCGGATTTCCTCAAGGTGCTGGGAGTCTGATTTGGGAAGGAAGGAGCGGCCCTCAAGTCCTGGCAAGAACGCTTGGCCAAGGTGAAGCAACGGATCGGACTCTGGAGCCTCAGACACCTCACTTGTGAGGGTAAGGCACTCGTCCTGCGTAATGAGGTCCTGCCCGTCTTGCAGTACACGGCGCAGGCCTGGCCCCCACACGTCACTGTGTGCAGGGCCATTACCAGGACAGTGTTTCACTTTGTCTGGGGATCCAAGATGGACAGAGTCAGGCGGGCCGTCATGTACAAGGAGCCTCGCAAGGGTGGGAAGGGCGTTCCAGAAATCCCCACCCTCCTGCGATCCTCTTTTGTGTGTGATTGTGTCCGCCGGACTTTGCAAGTCAAGAATGGCTCCGCGGGCAGGTCCATGTCTCGCTTCTTCCTGCTTCCTCTTTGGAGGCGACTCGGCTGGGACAAGTGGGACAGCTCCTTCCCCTACAACTGGACGACGCCATGGTTCTACGGAGACGTCGTTCGATTTGTGGGGGAGCATCAACTGGAGGGACTCAAGCCCGACTTGTGGAAGCCCAAAACTATCCACAAGCTAATCAGAGCCAAGGATGACGTGGAGAACATCACAGGACTTCACCAGGACACGCTGGAGACTGTGTGGACAAATGTGTCGTCTGACAGGCTGACCAACGGGCACAAGGACTTGTCGTGGATGGCGATTCAGGGCGGACTGCCCGTCCGGTCATTCATGCATGCCCGGAACCTGTGCAAGACCCGGTACTGCCCAAGGTGCCCCTTCGTGGAGGAAACATCTTTGCACACTTTTTGGGACTGCGGATTTGCACAGCGCCTATTGACTGCACTTGAGGACGACCTGAGGAACTCTGTCCCCAGGGCGAGCCTATCGCACCATTCTGTGCTTTACGGACTCTTCCCTGGGGTTCATACCGTCGGAGCCATCCAGGAGGCTTGGCGCCTTATGAACTGCTTCAAGGATGCCGTTTGGGTCGCCAGGAACCGGCTCATCTTGAGGAGGGAGAGGATGTCCATCCAGGACTGCCGCAGGCTGATCCACAGCCTGCTCAGAGACTATTCCATCATGGACGGTCCGGAGGACGAGGATGAGGACTAAACCCCTCCTCCCCCTCTCCCCTTATGTGTCTTGTCTTTCAATAAAGCTTCGGGCCTGTGATTTCCCCCCCCCCCATCCCCTTTTTCCCAATCCCCATCCCTTATCACAGTTCGTCGTACTGTATTGATTGACATGCTTTTTCTTTCAGATTGAGTGTTTTGTGTAGCATAGGGGTGTGATGTGTCTAGTTAGTGCGTCGTATCCTCATGCTATGTAAATATGATGTAGAATTCTGTGTGTACTGGGCTGCGGCACTGTACACTGTCTGTTAACTTATTTTTTGTGCTAATAAAAGATATATTCAATCAAAAAATCTGTTCTTATCAGTTTAATATCTGATACGTCCCCTATCTGGGGACCATATATTAAATGGATTTTTAGAACAGGGAGATGGAAAAAGAGCTTGCTCTGTCCACTCCACGCATTGACCTGGTATTGCAGTATCTCCAGGACCGGTGCACCCCTTCTTTAATGCAGTTTCTAAAATCAGAAAGAATTGAATTCAATGTTTTTTGTTCATTTTGCTTGTTTGTCGGATTTTGGGATGGACTCTTTGGCTTTGCTTTTCTTCTCCTCATTGGATTTTTCATGTTCAAAGTTGCAGAAGCCAGATTACAAGCTCATTTTGGTTCAACTTCAGCAACTGTGCATTGCATTGCCATGTAATGTGATGCAATGCTATCTTTCTAGCTCTCCCTTTTTACTTCCTTTTGGATAAACAGACATATTAGGCAAGCATTTTGGAGCTTTCACCTAAATAACTACAGGTGGTGAGATAAGCTGCACAATATAATTGACCTTTCAGTATATTGTTGCACACACACCATCTATTTAGCAAATGCCCTTGTTATCAACAGCAGCCTTTTAAACTCACCTGAGCTAACAGGTATGTGCGCTGGTTACTCTGCTGCGCTTAAAATTTCTTTTTTGGTTTGCTACAATGCCTTTTCTGAAACGTTGTCTCCTTCTGCTGGAACACTGACTTCTTTCATTTAATGCCTGCAGACTATAAAAGAGAACCCAACCCAAAAAGTTTGGTTGATTAGTCTGTGGCATTCTGTTAAACTGTTGCTTATGGCGGTCTCTGTGAGCTTCTCAGCGACATTCAGCCAGCCAGGTATCCTGCCTGCAGTAGATGGAATGTGGCAATGGAACGCTGGCTGCGCGTGTCATAATAGGCTCTGAGCCTTTATATACCTGTGCACAGCAGCAGCCACCTTCAGTCTGCTGCTGGACAGCCAGCAGCAGCAGCAGCAGGAGAGGTATGTAATCAGGAGCCCTCCTGCTAAGGGTAGACAGCTGCTCGTTCCACCCCACCCCCCGCCTTAATTGGTTCTCCTCCCTTCCAACGGTGTTGAGGCGGGTGGAAACAGCAGGGGGTGAAGGTGCTGTGTTTAAAGAGGTGGAGTTATGCAGATCTAAGACGCGTGGATTGCAGCAGCAGCAAGCCGAAAAGTGCAGGCATGTAAGGGATCTAGAGGTTGACAACATGTCTTCTTAACGGGAGTCCAGGAGCTCATCTCCACAAATGGACTTTTCAGGATCCTTGGGTGGCTCCGTAGTTTGAAACCAATTCTGGTTATCGCTTCTCGGCCTTTTGGCAAGATCAGTGGTGGTTTTCTGCTGCTGGTGTTGTTTGGAGGGCAGTTGTGACTGGGGTTCCCCCTTGTGGGGCCCTAGTGTGCGATTGAGCGGCGATTGTGTTTATCTGCTGTAAAAATGGTGGAGAAAACACGTGGATTAGAGGACTCGGTCCGTCTGAAGGTGGCTGCAGGTCATGAAGGAGAAATCGGTTTGGACCAAGTTTGCGTTGATGTCTTGAAGAACATTAATGGCTTGAAGGTAACGGATGTATTGGCACTGCAGGATTTTCAGAAACAAGGAATTTATGATATCACTTTTGTTTCTTTGAGTATTTGCCAGAGAGTCTACATGGAGTTGGTACGAATGAAGGAAGAAAAGGAATTGAAATGCCTAGAGTTTATTGCACT
>NW_027371409.1:0-27623 GCF_046119375.1 Phyllobates terribilis
CTTGCAATGCGGAGAAATTACTGTTTGTGCATTTACAATATTCGTTGATTTTGCCATTGAAAACCGTCCAGAAATGATTGAAGCTACTGACTGAATGAAAGGAGCTGGCATCTCACTCTCTTTGAATCTTCTTTATCATGCTAAGAGGAGCAGGAAAAAGCAAAAAATTTCAGATTGCACCTTGCAATGCGGAGAAATTACAGTTTGTGCATTTACAATATTCATTGATTTTTGCCATTGAAAAACGTCCAGAAATGATTGAAGCTACTGACTGAATGAAAGGAGCTGGCATCTCACTCTCTTTGAATCTTCTTTATCATGCTAAGAGGAGCAGGAAAAAGCAAAAAATTTCAGAATTGCACCTTGCAATGCGGAGAATTTACTGTTTGTGCATTTACAATATTCATTGATTTTTGCCATTGAAAAACATGTTATTCATATACCAGAAATGTTTGAAGCTCCTGACTGAATGAAAGGAGCTGGCACCTCACTCTCTTTGAATCTTCTTTATCATGCTAAGAGGAGCAGGAAAAAGCAAAAAATTTCAGAATTGCACCTTGCAATGCGGAGAAATTACTGTTTGTGCATTTTACAATATTCATTGATTTTTGCCATTGAAAAACGTCCAGAAATGATTGAAGCTACTGACTGAATGAAAGGAGCTGGCATCTCACTCTCTTTGAATCTTCTTTATCATGCTAAGAGGAGCAGGAAAAAGCAAAAAATTTCAGAATTGCACCTTGCAATGCGGAGAAATTACTGTTTGTGCATTTACAATATTCATTGATTTTTGCCATTGAAAAATGTCCAGAAATGATTGAAGCTACTGACTGAATGAAAGGAGCTGGCATCTCACTCTCTTTGAATCTTCTTTATCATGCTAAGAGGAGCAGGAAAAAGCAAAAAATTTCAGAATTGCGCCTTGCAATGCGGAGAAATTACTGTTTGTGCATTTACAAAATTCATTGATTTTTGCCATTGAAAAACATCATGTTATTCATATACCAGAAATGATTGAAGCTACTGACTGAAGGAAAGGAGCTGGCATCTCACTCTCTTTGAATCTTCTTTATCATGCTAAGAGGAGCAGGAAAAAGCAAAAAATTTCAGAATTGCACCTTGCAATGCGGAGAAATTACAGTTTGTGCATTTACAATATTCATTGATTTTTGCCATTGAAAAACGTCCAGAAATGATTGAAGCTACTGACTGAATGAAAGGAGCTGGCATCTCACTCTCTTTGAATCTTCTTTATCATGCTAAGAGGAGCAGGAAAAAGCAAAAAATTTCAGAATTGCACCTTGCAATGCGGAGAAATTACTGTTTGTGCATTTACAATATTCGTTGATTTTTGCCATTGAAAAACGTCCAGAAATGATTGAAGCTACTGACTGAATGAAAGGAGCTGGCATCTCACTCTCTTTGAATCTTCTTTATCATGCTAAGAGGAGCAGGAAAAAGCAAAAAATTTCAGAATTGCACCTTGCAATGCGGAGAAATTACTGTTTGTGCATTTTCAATATTCATTGATTTTTGCCATTGAAAAACATCATGTTATTCATATACCAGAAATGTTTGAAGCTACTGACTGAATGAAAGGAGCTGGCATCTCACTCTCTTTGAATCTTCTTTATCATGCTAAGAGGAGCTGGAAAAAGCAAAAAATTTCAGAATTGCACCTTGCAATGCGGAGAAATTACTGTTTGTGCATTTACAATATTCATTGATTTTTGCCATTGAAAAACATAATGTTATTCATATACCAGAAATGTTTGAAGCTACTGACTGAATGAAAGGAGCTGGCATCTCAATCTCTTTGAATCTTCTTTATCATGCTAAGAGGAGCATGAAAAAGCAAAAAATTTCAGAATTGCACCTTGCAATGTGGAGAAATTACTGTTTGTGCATTTACCATATTCATTGATTTTTACCATTGAAAAACGTCCAGAAATGATTGAAGCTACTGACTGAATGAAAGTAGCTGGCATCTCACTCTCTTTGAATCTTCTTTATCATGCTAAGAGGAGCAGGAAAAAGCAAAAAATTTCAGACTTGCACCTTGCAATGCGGAGAAATTACTGTTTGTGCATTTACAATATTCATTGATTTTTGCCATTGAAAAACATCATGTTATTCATATACCAGAAATGTTTGAAGCTACTGACTGAATGAAAGGAGCTGGCATCTCACTCTCTTTGAATCTTCTTTATCATGCTAAGAGGAGCAGAAAAAAGCAAAAAAATTCAGACTTGCACCTTGCAATGCGGAGAAATTACTGTTTGTGCATTTACAATATTCATTGATTTTTGCCATTGAAAAACATCATGTTATTCATATACCAGAAATGTTTGAAGCTACTGACTGAATGAAAGGAGCTGGCATCTCACTCTCTTTGAATCTTCTTTATCATGCTAAGAGGAGCAGGAAAAAGCAAAAAATTTCAGAATTGCACCTTGCAATGCGGAGAAATTACTGTTTGTGCATTTACAATATTCATTGATTTTTGCCATTGAAAAACGTCCAGAAATGATTGAAGGTACTGACTGAATGAAAGGAGCTGGCATCTCACTCTCTTTGAATCTTCTTTATCATGCTAAGAGGAGCAGGAAAAAGCAAAAAATTTCAGAATTGCAACTTGCAATGCGGAGAAATTACTGTTTGTGCATTTACAATATTCATTGATTTTTGCCATTGAAAAACGTCCAGAAATGATTGAAGCTACTGACTGAATGAAAGGAGCTGGCATCTCACTCTCTTTGAATCTTCTTTATCATGCTAAGTGGAGCAGGAAAAAGCAAAAAATTTCAGAATTGCACCTTGCAATGCGGAGAAATTACAGTTTGTGCATTTACAATATTCATTGATTTTTGCCATTGAAAAACGTCCAGAAATGATTGAAGCTACTGACTGAATGAAAGGAGCTGGCATCTCACTCTCTTTGAAACTTCTTTATCATGCTAAGAGGAGCAGGAAAAAGCAAAAAATTTCAGAATTGCACCTTGCAATGCGGAGAAATTACTGTTTGTGCATTTACAATATTCGTTGATTTTTGCCATTGAAAAACGTCCAGAAATGATTGAAGCTACTGACTGAATGAAAGGAGCTGGCATCTCACTCTCTTTGAATCTTCTTTATCATGCTAAGAGGAGCAGGAAAAAGCAAAAAATTTCAGAATTGCACCTTGCAATGCGGAGAAATTACAGTTTGTGCATTTACAATATTCATTGATTTTTGCCATTGAAAAACGTCCAGAAATGATTGAAGCTACTGACTGAATGAAAGGAGCTGGCATCTCACTCTCTTTGAATCTTCTTTATCATGCTAAGAGGAGCAGGAAAAAGCAAAAAATTTCAGAATTGCACCTTGCAATGCGGAGAATTTACTGTTTGTGCATTTACAATATTCATTGATTTTTGCCATTGAAAAACATGTTATTCATATACCAGAAATGTTTGAAGCTCCTGACTGAATGAAAGGAGCTGGCACCTCACTCTCTTTGAATCTTCTTTATCATGCTAAGAGGAGCAGGAAAAAGCAAAAAATTTCAGAATTGCACCTTGCAATGCGGAGAAATTACTGTTTGTGCATTTACAATATTCATTGATTTTTGCCATTGAAAAACGTCCAGAAATGATTGAAGCTACTGACTGAATGAAAGGAGCTGGCATCTCACTCTCTTTGAATCTTCTTTATCATGCTAAGAGGAGCAGGAAAAAGCAAAAAATTTCAGAATTGCACCTTGCAATGCGGAGAAATTACTGTTTGTGCATTTACAATATTCATTGATTTTTGCCATTGAAAAATGTCCAGAAATGATTGAAGCTACTGACTGAATGAAAGGAGCTGGCATCTCACTCTCTTTGAATCTTCTTTATCATGCTAAGAGGAGCAGGAAAAAGCAAAAAATTTCAGAATTGCGCCTTGCAATGCGGAGAAATTACTGTTTGTGCATTTACAAAATTCATTGATTTTTGCCATTGAAAAACATCATGTTATTCATATACCAGAAATGATTGAAGCTACTGACTGAAGGAAAGGAGCTGGCATCTCACTCTCTTTGAATCTTCTTTATCATGCTAAGAGGAGCAGGAAAAAGCAAAAAATTTCAGAATTGCAACTTGCAATGCGGAGAATTTACTGTTTGTGCATTTACAATATTCATTGATTTTTGCCATTGAAAAACGTCCAGAAATGATTGTAGCTACTGACTGAATGAAAGGAGCTGGCATCTCACTCTCTTTGAATCTTCTTTATCATGCTAAGAGGAGCAGGAAAAAGCAAAAAATTTCAGAATTGCACCTTGCAATGCGGAGAAATTACTGTTTGTGCATTTACAATATTCATTGATTTTTGCCACTGAAAAATGTCCAGAAATGATTGAAGCTACTGACTGAATGAAAGGAGCTGGCATCTCACTCTCTTTGAATCTTCTTTATCATGCTAAGAGGAGCAGGAAAAAGCAAAAAATTTCAGAATTGCGCCTTGCAATGCGGAGAAATTACTGTTTGTGCATTTACAAAATTCATTGATTTTTGCCATTGAAAAACATCATGTTATTCATATACCAGAAATGATTGAAGCTACTGACTGAAGGAAAGGAGCTGGCATCTCACTCTCTTTGAATCTTCTTTATCATGCTAAGAGGAGCAGGAAAAAGCAAAAAATTTCAGAATTGCACCTTGCAATGCGGAGAAATTACTGTTTGTGCATTTACAATATTCATTGATTTTTGCGATTGAAAAACATCATGTTATTCATATACCAGAAATGATTGAAGCTACTGACTGAATGAAAGGAGCTGGCATCTCACTCTCTTTGAATCTTCTTTATCATGCTAAGAGGAGCAGGAAAAAGCAAAAAATTTCAGAATTGCACCTTGCAATGCGGAGAAATTACAGTTTGTGCATTTACAATATTCATTGATTTTTGCCATTGAAAAACGTCCAGAAATGATTGAAGCTACTGACTGAATGAAAGGAGCTGGCATCTCACTCTCTTTGAATCTTCTTTATCATGCTAAGAGGAGCAGGAAAAAGCAAAAAATTTCAGAATTGCACCTTGCAATGCGGAGAAATTACTGTTTGTGCATTTACAATATTCGTTGATTTTTGCCATTGAAAAACGTCCAGAAATGATTGAAGCTACTGACTGAATGAAAGGAGCTGGCATCTCACTCTCTTTGAATCTTCTTTATCATGCTAAGAGGAGCAGGAAAAAGCAAAAAATTTCAGAATTGCACCTTGCAATGCGGAGAAATTACTGTTTGTGCATTTTCAATATTCATTGATTTTTGCCATTGAAAAACATCATGTTATTCATATACCAGAAATGTTTGAAGCTACTGACTGAATGAAAGGAGCTGGCATCTCACTCTCTTTGAATCTTCTTTATCATGCTAAGAGGAGCTGGAAAAAGCAAAAAATTTCAGAATTGCACCTTGCAATGCGGAGAAATTACTGTTTGTGCATTTACAATATTCATTGATTTTTGCCATTGAAAAACATAATGTTATTCATATACCAGAAATGTTTGAAGCTACTGACTGAATGAAAGGAGCTGGCATCTCAATCTCTTTGAATCTTCTTTATCATGCTAAGAGGAGCATGAAAAAGCAAAAAATTTCAGAATTGCACCTTGCAATGTGGAGAAATTACTGTTTGTGCATTTACCATATTCATTGATTTTTACCATTGAAAAACGTCCAGAAATGATTGAAGCTACTGACTGAATGAAAGTAGCTGGCATCTCACTCTCTTTGAATCTTCTTTATCATGCTAAGAGGAGCAGGAAAAAGCAAAAAATTTCAGACTTGCACCTTGCAATGCGGAGAAATTACTGTTTGTGCATTTACAATATTCATTGATTTTTGCCATTGAAAAACATCATGTTATTCATATACCAGAAATGTTTGAAGCTACTGACTGAATGAAAGGAGCTGGCATCTCACTCTCTTTGAATCTTCTTTATCATGCTAAGAGGAGCAGAAAAAAGCAAAAAAATTCAGACTTGCACCTTGCAATGCGGAGAAATTACTGTTTGTGCATTTACAATATTCATTGATTTTTGCCATTGAAAAACATCATGTTATTCATATACCAGAAATGTTTGAAGCTACTGACTGAATGAAAGGAGCTGGCATCTCACTCTCTTTGAATCTTCTTTATCATGCTAAGAGGAGCAGGAAAAAGCAAAAAATTTCAGAATTGCACCTTGCAATGCGGAGAAATTACTGTTTGTGCATTTACAATATTCATTGATTTTTGCCATTGAAAAACGTCCAGAAATGAATGAAGGTACTGACTGAATGAAAGGAGCTGGCATCTCACTCTCTTTGAATCTTCTTTATCATGCTAAGAGGAGCAGGAAAAAGCAAAAAATTTCAGAATTGCAACTTGCAATGCGGAGAAATTACTGTTTGTGCATTTACAATATTCATTGATTTTTGCCATTGAAAAACGTCCAGAAATGATTGAAGCTACTGACTGAATGAAAGGAGCTGGCATCTCACTCTCTTTGAATCTTCTTTATCATGCTAAGTGGAGCAGGAAAAAGCAAAAAATTTCAGAATTGCACCTTGCAATGCGGAGAAATTACAGTTTGTGCATTTACAATATTCATTGATTTTTGCCATTGAAAAACGTCCAGAAATGATTGAAGCTACTGACTGAATGAAAGGAGCTGGCATCTCACTCTCTTTGAAACTTCTTTATCATGCTAAGAGGAGCAGGAAAAAGCAAAAAATTTCAGAATTGCACCTTGCAATGCGGAGAAATTACTGTTTGTGCATTTACAATATTCGTTGATTTTTGCCATTGAAAAACGTCCAGAAATGATTGAAGCTACTGACTGAATGAAAGGAGCTGGCATCTCACTCTCTTTGAATCTTCTTTATCATGCTAAGAGGAGCAGGAAAAAGCAAAAAATTTCAGAATTGCACCTTGCAATGCGGAGAAATTACAGTTTGTGCATTTACAATATTCATTGATTTTTGCCATTGAAAAACGTCCAGAAATGATTGAAGCTACTGACTGAATGAAAGGAGCTGGCATCTCACTCTCTTTGAATCTTCTTTATCATGCTAAGAGGAGCAGGAAAAAGCAAAAAATTTCAGAATTGCACCTTGCAATGCGGAGAATTTACTGTTTGTGCATTTACAATATTCATTGATTTTTGCCATTGAAAAACATGTTATTCATATACCAGAAATGTTTGAAGCTCCTGACTGAATGAAAGGAGCTGGCACCTCACTCTCTTTGAATCTTCTTTATCATGCTAAGAGGAGCAGGAAAAAGCAAAAAATTTCAGAATTGCACCTTGCAATGCGGAGAAATTACTGTTTGTGCATTTACAATATTCATTGATTTTTGCCATTGAAAAACGTCCAGAAATGATTGAAGCTACTGACTGAATGAAAGGAGCTGGCATCTCACTCTCTTTGAATCTTCTTTATCATGCTAAGAGGAGCAGGAAAAAGCAAAAAATTTCAGAATTGCACCTTGCAATGCGGAGAAATTACTGTTTGTGCATTTACAATATTCATTGATTTTTGCCATTGAAAAATGTCCAGAAATGATTGAAGCTACTGACTGAATGAAAGGAGCTGGCATCTCACTCTCTTTGAATCTTCTTTATCATGCTAAGAGGAGCAGGAAAAAGCAAAAAATTTCAGAATTGCGCCTTGCAATGCGGAGAAATTACTGTTTGTGCATTTACAAAATTCATTGATTTTTGCCATTGAAAAACATCATGTTATTCATATACCAGAAATGATTGAAGCTACTGACTGAAGGAAAGGAGCTGGCATCTCACTCTCTTTGAATCTTCTTTATCATGCTAAGAGGAGCAGGAAAAAGCAAAAAATTTCAGAATTGCAACTTGCAATGCGGAGAATTTACTGTTTGTGCATTTACAATATTCATTGATTTTTGCCATTGAAAAACGTCCAGAAATGATTGTAGCTACTGACTGAATGAAAGGAGCTGGCATCTCACTCTCTTTGAATCTTCTTTATCATGCTAAGAGGAGCAGGAAAAAGCAAAAAATTTCAGAATTGCACCTTGCAATGCGGAGAAATTACTGTTTGTGCATTTACAATATTCATTGATTTTTGCCACTGAAAAATGTCCAGAAATGATTGAAGCTACTGACTGAATGAAAGGAGCTGGCATCTCACTCTCTTTGAATCTTCTTTATCATGCTAAGAGGAGCAGGAAAAAGCAAAAAATTTCAGAATTGCGCCTTGCAATGCGGAGAAATTACTGTTTGTGCATTTACAAAATTCATTGATTTTTGCCATTGAAAAACATCATGTTATTCATATACCAGAAATGATTGAAGCTACTGACTGAAGGAAAGGAGCTGGCATCTCACTCTCTTTGAATCTTCTTTATCATGCTAAGAGGAGCAGGAAAAAGCAAAAAATTTCAGAATTGCACCTTGCAATGCGGAGAAATTACTGTTTGTGCATTTACAATATTCATTGATTTTTGCGATTGAAAAACATCATGTTATTCATATACCAGAAATGATTGAAGCTACTGACTGAATGAAAGGAGCTGGCATCTCACTCTCTTTGAATCTTCTTTATCATGCTAAGAGGAGCAGGAAAAAGCAAAAAATTTCAGAATTGCACCTTGCAATGCGGAGAAATTACAGTTTGTGCATTTACAATATTCATTGATTTTTGCCATTGAAAAACGTCCAGAAATGATTGAAGCTACTGACTGAATGAAAGGAGCTGGCATCTCACTCTCTTTGAATCTTCTTTATCATGCTAAGAGGAGCAGGAAAAAGCAAAAAATTTCAGAATTGCACCTTGCAATGCGGAGAAATTACTGTTTGTGCATTTACAATATTCATTGATTTTTGCCATTGAAAAACGTCCAGAAATGATTGAAGGTACTGACTGAATGAAAGGAGCTGGCATCTCACTCTCTTTGAATCTTCTTTATCATGCTAAGAGGAGCAGGAAAAAGCAAAAAATTTCAGAATTGCACCTTGCAATGCGGAGAAATTACTGTTTGTGCATTTACAATATTCGTTGATTTTTGCCATTGAAAAACGTCCAGAAATGATTGAAGCTACTGACTGAATGAAAGGAGCTGGCATCTCACTCTCTTTGAATCTTCTTTATCATGCTAAGAGGAGCAGGAAAAAGCAAAAAATTTCAGAATTGCACCTTGCAATGCGGAGAAATTACTGTTTGTGCATTTTCAATATTCATTGATTTTTGCCATTGAAAAACATCATGTTATTCATATACCAGAAATGTTTGAAGCTACTGACTGAATGAAAGGAGCTGGCATCTCACTCTCTTTGAATCTTCTTTATCATGCTAAGAGGAGCTGGAAAAAGCAAAAAATTTCAGAATTGCACCTTGCAATGCGGAGAAATTACTGTTTGTGCATTTACAATATTCATTGATTTTTGCCATTGAAAAACATAATGTTATTCATATACCAGAAATGTTTGAAGCTACTGACTGAATGAAAGGAGCTGGCATCTCAATCTCTTTGAATCTTCTTTATCATGCTAAGAGGAGCATGAAAAGCAAAAAATTTCAGAATTGCACCTTGCAATGTGGAGAAATTACTGTTTGTGCATTTACCATATTCATTGATTTTTACCATTGAAAAACGTCCAGAAATGATTGAAGCTACTGACTGAATGAAAGTAGCTGGCATCTCACTCTCTTTGAATCTTCTTTATCATGCTAAGAGGAGCAGGAAAAAGCAAAAAATTTCAGACTTGCACCTTGCAATGCGGAGAAATTACTGTTTGTGCATTTACAATATTCATTGATTTTTGCCATTGAAAAACATCATGTTATTCATATACCAGAAATGTTTGAAGCTACTGACTGAATGAAAGGAGCTGGCATCTCACTCTCTTTGAATCTTCTTTATCATGCTAAGAGGAGCAGAAAAAAGCAAAAAAATTCAGACTTGCACCTTGCAATGCGGAGAAATTACTGTTTGTGCATTTACAATATTCATTGATTTTTGCCATTGAAAAACATCATGTTATTCATATACCAGAAATGTTTGAAGCTACTGACTGAATGAAAGGAGCTGGCATCTCACTCTCTTTGAATCTTCTTTATCATGCTAAGAGGAGCAGGAAAAAGCAAAAAATTTCAGAATTGCACCTTGCAATGCGGAGAAATTACTGTTTGTGCATTTACAATATTCATTGATTTTTGCCATTGAAAAACGTCCAGAAATGATTGAAGGTACTGACTGAATGAAAGGAGCTGGCATCTCACTCTCTTTGAATCTTCTTTATCATGCTAAGAGGAGCAGGAAAAAGCAAAAAATTTCAGAATTGCAACTTGCAATGCGGAGAAATTACTGTTTGTGCATTTACAATATTCATTGATTTTTGCCATTGAAAAACGTCCAGAAATGATTGAAGCTACTGACTGAATGAAAGGAGCTGGCATCTCACTCTCTTTGAATCTTCTTTATCATGCTAAGTGGAGCAGGAAAAAGCAAAAAATTTCAGAATTGCACCTTGCAATGCGGAGAAATTACAGTTTGTGCATTTACAATATTCATTGATTTTTGCCATTGAAAAACGTCCAGAAATGATTGAAGCTACTGACTGAATGAAAGGAGCTGGCATCTCACTCTCTTTGAAACTTCTTTATCATGCTAAGAGGAGCAGGAAAAAGCAAAAAATTTCAGAATTGCACCTTGCAATGCGGAGAAATTACTGTTTGTGCATTTACAATATTCGTTGATTTTTGCCATTGAAAAACGTCCAGAAATGATTGAAGCTACTGACTGAATGAAAGGAGCTGGCATCTCACTCTCTTTGAATCTTCTTTATCATGCTAAGAGGAGCAGGAAAAAGCAAAAAATTTCAGAATTGCACCTTGCAATGCGGAGAAATTACAGTTTGTGCATTTACAATATTCATTGATTTTTGCCATTGAAAAACGTCCAGAAATGATTGAAGCTACTGACTGAATGAAAGGAGCTGGCATCTCACTCTCTTTGAATCTTCTTTATCATGCTAAGAGGAGCAGGAAAAAGCAAAAAATTTCAGAATTGCACCTTGCAATGCGGAGAATTTACTGTTTGTGCATTTACAATATTCATTGATTTTTGCCATTGAAAAACATGTTATTCATATACCAGAAATGTTTGAAGCTCCTAACTGAATGAAAGGAGCTGGCACCTCACTCTCTTTGAATCTTCTTTATCATGCTAAGAGGAGCAGGAAAAAGCAAAAAATTTCAGAATTGCACCTTGCAATGCGGAGAAATTACTGTTTGTGCATTTACAATATTCATTGATTTTTGCCATTGAAAAACGTCCAGAAATGATTGAAGCTACTGACTGAATGAAAGGAGCTGGTATCTCACTCTCTTTGAATCTTCTTTATCATGCTAAGAGGAGCAGGAAAAAGCAAAAAATTTCAGAATTGCACCTTGCAATGCGGAGAAATTACTGTTTGTGCATTTACAATATTCATTGATTTTTGCCATTGAAAAATGTCCAGAAATGATTGAAGCTACTGACTGAATGAAAGGAGCTGGCATCTCACTCTCTTTGAATCTTCTTTATCATGCTAAGAGGAGCAGGAAAAAGCAAAAAATTTCAGAATTGCGCCTTGCAATGCGGAGAAATTACTGTTTGTGCATTTACAAAATTCATTGATTTTTGCCATTGAAAAACATCATGTTATTCATATACCAGAAATGATTGAAGCTACTGACTGAAGGAAAGGAGCTGGCATCTCACTCTCTTTGAATCTTCTTTATCATGCTAAGAGGAGCAGGAAAAAGCAAAAAATTTCAGAATTGCAACTTGCAATGCGGAGAATTTACTGTTTGTGCATTTACAATATTCATTGATTTTTGCCATTGAAAAACGTCCAGAAATGATTGTAGCTACTGACTGAATGAAAGGAGCTGGCATCTCACTCTCTTTGAATCTTCTTTATCATGCTAAGAGGAGCAGGAAAAAGCAAAAAATTTCAGAATTGCACCTTGCAATGCGGAGAAATTACTGTTTGTGCATTTACAATATTCATTAATTTTTGCCACTGAAAAATGTCCAGAAATGATTGAAGCTACTGACTGAATGAAAGGAGCTGGCATCTCACTCTCTTTGAATCTTCTTTATCATGCTAAGAGGAGCAGGAAAAAGCAAAAAATTTCAGAATTGCGCCTTGCAATGCGGAGAAATTACTGTTTGTGCATTTACAAAATTCATTGATTTTTGCCATTGAAAAACATCATGTTATTCATATACCAGAAATGATTGAAGCTACTGACTGAAGGAAAGGAGCTGGCATCTCACTCTCTTTGAATCTTCTTTATCATGCTAAGAGGAGCAGGAAAAAGCAAAAAATTTCAGAATTGCACCTTGCAATGCGGAGAAATTACTGTTTGTGCATTTACAATATTCATTGATTTTTGCGATTGAAAAACATCATGTTATTCATATACCAGAAATGATTGAAGCTACTGACTGAATGAAAGGAGCTGGCATCTCACTCTCTTTGAATCTTCTTTATCATGCTAAGAGGAGCAGGAAAAAGCAAAAAATTTCAGAATTGCACCTTGCAATGCGGAGAAATTACAGTTTGTGCATTTACAATATTCATTGATTTTTGCCATTGAAAAACGTCCAGAAATGATTGAAGCTACTGACTGAATGAAAGGAGCTGGCATCTCACTCTCTTTGAATCTTCTTTATCATGCTAAGAGGAGCAGGAAAAAGCAAAAAATTTCAGAATTGCACCTTGCAATGCGGAGAAATTACTGTTTGTGCATTTACAATATTCATTGATTTTTGCCATTGAAAAACGTCCAGAAATGATTGAAGGTACTGACTGAATGAAAGGAGCTGGCATCTCACTCTCTTTGAATCTTCTTTATCATGCTAAGAGGAGCAGGAAAAAGCAAAAAATTTCAGAATTGCACCTTGCAATGCGGAGAAATTACTGTTTGTGCATTTACAATATTCATTGATTTTTGCCATTGAAAAACGTCCAGAAATGATTGAAGCTACTGACTGAATGAAAGGAGCTGGCATCTCACTCTCTTTGAATCTTCTTTATCATGCTAAGAGGAGCAGGAAAAAGCAAAAAATTTCAGAATTGCACCTTGCAATGCGGAGAAATTACTGTTTGTGCATTTACAATATTCATTGATTTTTGCCATTGAAAAATGTCCAGAAATGATTGAAGCTACTGACTGAATGAAAGGAGCTGGCATCTCACTCTCTTTGAATCTTCTTTATCATGCTAAGAGGAGCAGGAAAAAGCAAAAAATTTCAGAATTGCGCCTTGCAATGCGGAGAAATTACTGTTTGTGCATTTACAAAATTCATTGATTTTTGCCATTGAAAAACATCATGTTATTCATATACCAGAAATGATTGAAGCTACTGACTGAAGGAAAGGATCTGGCATCTCACTCTCTTTGAATCTTCTTTATCATGCTTAGAGGAGCAGGAAAAAGCAAAAAATTTCAGAATTGCACCTTGCAATGCGGAGAAATTACTGTTTGTGCATTTACAATATTCATTGATTTTTGCCATTGAAAAACGTCCAGAAATGATTGAAGCTACTGACTGAATGAAAGGAGCTGGCATCTCACTCTCTTTGAATCTTCTTTATCATGCTAAGAGGAGCAGGAAAAAGCAAAAAATTTCAGAATTGCACCTTGCAATGCGGAGAAATTACTGTTTGTGCATTTACAATATTCATTGATTTTTGCTATTGAAAAACATCATGTTATTCATATACCAGAAATGATTGAAGCTACTGACTGAATGAAAGGAGCTGGCATCTCACTCTCTTTGAATCTTCTTTATCATGCTAAGAGGAGCAGGAAAAAGCAAAAAATTTCAGAATTGCACCTTGCAATGCGGAGAAATTACAGTTTGTGCATTTACAATATTCATTGATTTTTGCCATTGAAAAACGTCCAGAAATGATTGAAGCTACTGACTGAATGAAAGGAG
This sequence comes from Phyllobates terribilis, assembly GCF_046119375.1. NCBI lineage: Eukaryota > Metazoa > Chordata > Amphibia > Anura > Dendrobatidae > Phyllobates > Phyllobates terribilis. The sequence continues at coordinate 13,980 of NW_027371409.1, forward strand.
CTGGCATCTCACTCTCTTTGAATCTTCTTTATCATGCTAAGAGGAGCAGGAAAAAGCAAAAAATTTCAGAATTGCACCTTGCAATGCGGAGAAATTACTGTTTGTGCATTTACAATATTCATTGATTTTTGCCATTGAAAAACGTCCAGAAATGATTGAAGGTACTGACTGAATGAAAGGAGCTGGCATCTCACTCTCTTTGAATCTTCTTTATCATGCTAAGAGGAGCAGGAAAAAGCAAAAAATTTCAGAATTGCACCTTGCAATGCGGAGAAATTAGTTTGTGCATTTACAATATTCATTGATTTTTGCCATTGAAAAACGTCCAGAAATGATTGAAGCTACTGACTGAATGAAAGGAGCTGGCATCTCACTCTCTGAATCTTCTTTATCATGCTAAGAGGAGCAGGAAAAAGCAAAAAATTTCAGAATTGCACCTTGCAATGCGGAGAAATTACTGTTTGTGCATTTACAATATTCATTGATTTTTGCCATTGAAAAATGTCCAGAAATGATTGAAGCTACTGACTGAATGAAAGGAGCTGGCATCTCACTCTCTTTGAATCTTCTTTATCATGCTAAGAGGAGCAGGAAAAAGCAAAAAATTTCAGAATTGCGCCTTGCAATGCGGAGAAATTACTGTTTGTGCATTTACAAAATTCATTGATTTTTGCCATTGAAAAACATCATGTTATTCATATACCAGAAATGATTGAAGCTACTGACTGAAGGAAAGGATCTGGCATCTCACTCTCTTTGAATCTTCTTTATCATGCTTAGAGGAGCAGGAAAAAGCAAAAAATTTCAGAATTGCACCTTGCAATGCGGAGAAATTACTGTTTGTGCATTTACAATATTCATTGATTTTTGCCATTGAAAAACGTCCAGAAATGATTGAAGCTACTGACTGAATGAAAGGAGCTGGCATCTCACTCTCTTTGAATCTTCTTTATCATGCTAAGAGGAGCAGGAAAAAGCAAAAAATTTCAGAATTGCACCTTGCAATGCGGAGAAATTACTGTTTGTGCATTTACAATATTCATTGATTTTTGCGATTGAAAAACATCATGTTATTCATATACCAGAAATGATTGAAGCTACTGACTGAATGAAAGGAGCTGGCATCTCACTCTCTTTGAATCTTCTTTATCATGCTAAGAGGAGCAGGAAAAAGCAAAAAATTTCAGAATTGCACCTTGCAATGCGGAGAAATTACTGTTTGTGCATTTACAATATTCAATGATTTTTGCCATTGAAAAACGTCCAGAAATGATTGAAGCTACTGGCTGAATGAAATGAGCTGGCATCTCACTCTCTTTGAATCTTGTTTATCATGCTAAGAGGAGCAGGAAAAAGCAAAAAATTTCAGAATTGCACCTTGCAATGCGGAGAAATTACTGTTTGTGCATTTACAATATTCATTGATTTTTGCCATTGAAAAACGTCCAGAAATGATTGAAGCTACTGACTGAATGAAAGGAGCTGGCATCTCACTCTCTTTGAATCTTCTTTATCATGCTAAGAGGAGCAGGAAAAAGCAAAAAATTTCAGAATTGCACCTTGCAATGCGGAGAAATTACTGTTTGTGCATTTACAATATTCATTGATTTTTGCCATTGAAAAACATCATGTTATTCATATACCAGAAATGATTGAAGGTACTGACTGAATGAAAGGAGCTGGCATCTCACTCTCTTTGAATCTTCTTTATCATGCTAAGAGGAGCAGGAAAAAGCAAAAAATTTCAGAATTGCACCTTGCAATGCGGAGAAATTAGTTTGTGCATTTACAATATTCATTGATTTTTGCCATTGAAAAACGTCCAGAAATGATTGAAGCTACTGACTGAATGAAAGGAGCTGGCATCTCACTCTCTGAATCTTCTTTATCATGCTAAGAGGAGCAGGAAAAAGCAAAAAATTTCAGAATTGCACCTTGCAATGCGGAGAAATTACTGTTTGTGCATTTACAATATTCATTGATTTTTGCCATTGAAAAATGTCCAGAAATGATTGAAGCTACTGACTGAATGAAAGGAGCTGGCATCTCACTCTCTTTGAATCTTCTTTATCATGCTAAGAGGAGCAGGAAAAAGCAAAAAATTTCAGAATTGCGCCTTGCAATGCGGAGAAATTACTGTTTGTGCATTTACAAAATTCATTGATTTTTGCCATTGAAAAACATCATGTTATTCATATACCAGAAATGATTGAAGCTACTGACTGAAGGAAAGGATCTGGCATCTCACTCTCTTTGATTCTTCTTTATCATGCTTAGAGGAGCAGGAAAAAGCAAAAAATTTCAGAATTGCACCTTGCAATGCGGAGAAATTACTGTTTGTGCATTTACAATATTCATTGATTTTTGCCATTGAAAAACGTCCAGAAATGATTGAAGCTACTGACTGAATGAAAGGAGCTGGCATCTCACTCTCTTTGAATCTTCTTTATCATGCTAAGAGGAGCAGGAAAAAGCAAAAAATTTCAGAATTGCACCTTGCAATGCGGAGAAATTACTGTTTGTGCATTTACAATATTCATTGATTTTTGCGATTGAAAAACATCATGTTATTCATATACCAGAAATGATTGAAGCTACTGACTGAATGAAAGGAGCTGGCATCTCACTCTCTTTGAATCTTCTTTATCATGCTAAGAGGAGCAGGAAAAAGCAAAAAATTTCAGAATTGCACCTTGCAATGCGGAGAAATTACTGTTTGTGCATTTACAATATTCAATGATTTTTGCCATTGAAAAACGTCCAGAAATGATTGAAGCTACTGGCTGAATGAAATGAGCTGGCATCTCACTCTCTTTGAATCTTGTTTATCATGCTAAGAGGAGCAGGAAAAAGCAAAAAATTTCAGAATTGCACCTTGCAATGCGGAGAAATTACTGTTTGTGCATTTACAATATTCATTGATTTTTGCCATTGAAAAACGTCCAGAAATGATTGAAGCTACTGACTGAATGAAAGGAGCTGGCATCTCACTCTCTTTGAATCTTCTTTATCATGCTAAGAGGAGCAGGAAAAAGCAAAAAATTTCAGAATTGCACCTTGCAATGCGGAGAAATTACTGTTTGTGCATTTACAATATTCATTGATTTTTGCCATTGAAAAACATCATGTTATTCATATACCAGAAATGATTGAAGCTACTGACTGAATGAAAGGAGCTGGCATCTCACTCTCTTTGAATCTTCTTTATCATGCTAAGAGGAGCAGGAAAAAGTAAAAAATTTCAGAATTGCACCTTGCAATGCGGAGAAATTACTGTTTGTGCATTTATAATATTCAATGATTTTTGCCATTGAAAAACGTCCAGAAATGATTGAAGCTACTGACTGAACGAAAGGAGCTGGCATCTCACTCTCTTTGAATCTTCTTTATCATGCTAAGAGGAGCAGGAAAAAGCAAAAAATTTCAGAATTGCACCTTGCAATGCGGAGAAATTACTGTTTGTGCATTTACAATATTCATTGATTTTTGCCATTGAAAAACATCATGTTATTCATGTACCAGAAATGTTTGAAGCTACTGACTGAATGAAAGGAGCTGGCATCTCACTCTCTTTGAATCTTCTTTATCATGCTAAGAGGAGCAGGAAAAAGCAAAAAATTTCAGAATTGCACATTGCAATGCGGAGAAATTACTGTTTGTGCATTTACAATATTCATTGATTTTTGCCATTGAAAAACGTCCAGAAATGATTGAAGCTACTGACTGAATGAAAGGAGCTGGCATCTCACTCTCTTTGAATCTTCTTTATCATGCTAAGAGGAGCAGGAAAAAGCAAAAAATTTCAGAATTGCACCTTGCAATGCGGAGAAATTACTGTTTGTGCATTTACAATATTCATTGATTTTTGCCATTGAAAAACGTCCAGAAATGATTGAAGCTACTGACTGAATGAAAGGAGCTGGCATCTCACTCTCTTTGAATCTTCTTTATCATGCTAAGAGGAGCAGGAAAAAGCAAAAAATTTCAGAATTGCACCTTGCAATGCGGAGAAATTACTGTTTGTGCATTTACAATATTCATTGATTTTTGCCATTGAAAAATGTCCAGAAATGATTGAAGCTACTGACTGAATGAAAGGAGCTGGCATCTCACTCTCTTTGAATCTTCTTTATCATGCTAAGAGGAGCAGGAAAAAGCAAAAAATTTCAGAATTGCGCCTTGCAATGCGGAGAAATTACTGTTTGTGCATTTACAAAATTCATTGATTTTTGCCATTGAAAAACATCATGTTATTCATATACCAGAAATGATTGAAGCTACTGACTGAAGGAAAGGATCTGGCATCTCACTCTCTTTGAATCTTCTTTATCATGCTAAGAGGAGCAGGAAAAAGCAAAAAATTTCAGAATTGCACCTTGCAATGCGGAGAAATTACTGTTTGTGCATTTACAATATTCATTGATTTTTGCCATTGAAAAACGTCCAGAAATGATTGAAGCTACTGACTGAATGAAAGGAGCTGGCATTTCACTCTCTTTGAATCTTCTTTATCATGCTAAGAGGAGCAGGAAAAAGCAAAAAATTTCAGAATTGCACCTTGCAATGCGGAGAAATTACTGTTTGTGCATTTACAATATTCATTGATTTTTGCCATTGAAAAACGTCCAGAAATGATTGAAGCTACTGACTGAATGAAAGGAGCTGGCATCTCACTCTCTTTGAATCTTCTTTATCATGCTAAGAGGAGCAGGAAAAAGCAAAAAATTTCAGAATTGCACCTTGCAATGCGGAGAAATTACTGTTTGTGCATTTACAATATTCATTGATTTTTGCCATTGAAAAATGTCCAGAAATGATTGAAGCTACTGACTGAATGAAAGGAGCTGGCATCTCACTCTCTTTGAATCTTCTTTATCATGCTAAGAGGAGCAGGAAAAAGCAAAAAATTTCAGAATTGCGCCTTGCAATGCGGAGAAATTACTGTTTGTGCATTTACAAAATTCATTGATTTTTGCCATTGAAAAACATCATGTTATTCATATACCAGAAATGATTGAAGCTACTGACTGAAGGAAAGGATCTGGCATCTCACTCTCTTTGAATCTTCTTTATCATGCTAAGAGGAGCAGGAAAAAGCAAAAAATTTCAGAATTGCACCTTGCAATGCAGAGAAATTACTGTTTGTGCATTTACAATATTCATTGATTTTTGTCATTGAAAAACGTCCAGAAATGATTGAAGCTACTGACTGAATGAAAGGAGCTGGCATCTCACTCTCTTTGAATCTTCTTTATCATGCTAAGAGGAGCAGGAAAAAGCAAAAAATTTCAGAATTGCACCTTGCAATGCGGAGAAATTACTGTTTGTGCATTTACAATATTCATTGATTTTTGCCATTGAAAAATGTCCAGAAATGATTGAAGCTACTGACTGAATGAAAGGAGCTGGCATCTCACTCTCTTTGAATCTTCTTTATCATGCTAAGAGGAGCAGGAAAAAGCAAAAAATTTCAGAATTGCACATTGCAATGCGGAGAAATTACTGTTTGTGCATTTACAATATTCATTGATTTTTGCCATTGAAAAACATCCAGAAATGATTGAAGCTACTGACTGAATGAAAGGAGCTGGCATCTCACTCTCTTTGAATCTTCTTTATCATGCTAAGAGGAGCAGGAAAAAGCAAAAAATTTCAGAATTGCACCTTGCAATGCGGAGAAATTACTGTTTGTGCATTTACAATATTCATTGATTTTTGCCACTGAAAAATGTCCAGAAATGATTGAAGCTACTGACTGAATGAAAGGAGCTGGCATCTCACTCTCTTTGAATCTTCTTTATCATGCTAAGAGGAGCAGGAAAAAGCAAAAAATTTCAGAATTGCGCCTTGCAATGCGGAGAAATTACTGTTTGTGCATTTACAAAATTCATTGATTTTTGCCATTGAAAAACATCATGTTATTCATATACCAGAAATGATTGAAGCTACTGACTGAAGGAAAGGAGCTGGCATCTCACTCTCTTTGAATCTTCTTTATCATGCTAAGAGGAGCAGGAAAAAGCAAAAAATTTCAGAATTGCACCTTGCAATGCGGAGAAATTACTGTTTGTGCATTTACAATATTCATTGATTTTTGCGATTGAAAAACATCATGTTATTCATATACCAGAAATGATTGAAGCTACTGACTGAATGAAAGGAGCTGGCATCTCACTCTCTTTGAATCTTCTTTATCATGCTAACAGGAGCAGGAAAAAGCAAAAAATTTCAGAATTGCACCTTGCAATGCGGAGAAATTACAGTTTGTGCATTTACAATATTCATTGATTTTTGCCATTGAAAAACGTCCAGAAATGATTGAAGCTACTGACTGAATGAAAGGAGCTGGCATCTCACTCTCTTTGAATCTTCTTTATCATGCTAAGAGGAGCAGGAAAAAGCAAAAAATTTCAGAATTACACCTTGCAATGTGGAGAAATTACTGTTTGTGCATTTACAATATTCATTGATTTTTGCCATTGAAAAACGTCCAGAAATGATTGAAGGTACTGACTGAATGAAAGGAGCTGGCATCTCACTCTCTTTGAATCTTCTTTATCATGCTAAGAGGAGCAGGAAAAAGCAAAAAATTTCAGAATTGCACCTTGCAATGCGGAGAAATTACTGTTTGTGCATTTACAATATTCATTGATTTTTGCCATTGAAAAACGTCCAGAAATGATTGAAGCTACTGACTGAATGAAAGGAGCTGGCATCTCACTCTCTTTGAATCTTCTTTATCATGCTAAGAGGAGCAGGAAAAAGCAAAAAATTTCAGAATTGCACCTTGCAATGCGGAGAAATTACTGTTTGTGCATTTACAATATTCATTGATTTTTGCCATTGAAAAATGTCCAGAAATGATTGAAGCTACTGACTGAATGAAAGGAGCTGGCATCTCACTCTCTTTGAATCTTCTTTATCATGCTAAGAGGAGCAGGAAAAAGCAAAAAATTTCAGAATTGCGCCTTGCAATGCGGAGAAATTACTGTTTGTGCATTTACAAAATTCATTGATTTTTGCCATTGAAAAACATCATGTTATTCATATACCAGAAATGATTGAAGCTACTGACTGAAGGAAAGGATCTGGCATCTCACTCTCTTTGAATCTTCTTTATCATGCTTAGAGGAGCAGGAAAAAGCAAAAATTTTTCATATACCAGAAATGTTTGAAGCTACTGACTGAATGAAAGGAGCTGGCATCTCACTCTCTTTGAATCTTCTTTATCATGCTAGGATTAACAGGAAAAAGCTAAAAATTTCAGAATTGCACCGTGCAATGTGGAGATATTACTGTTTGTGCATTTACAATATTCATTGATTTTTGCCATTGAAAAACATGTTTTTCATATACCAGAAATGTTTGAAGCTACTGACTGAATGAAAGGAGCTGGCATCTCACTCTCTTTGAATCTTCTTTATCATGCTAGGATTAGCAGGAAAAAGCAAAAAATTTCAGAATTGCACCTTGCAATGTGGAGATATTACTGTTTGTGCATTTACAATATTCATTGATTTTTGCCATTGAAAAACATGTTTTTCATATACCAGAAATGTTTGAAGCTACTGACTGAATGAAAGGAGCTGGCATCTCACTCTCTTTGAATCTTCTTTATCATGCTAGGATTAGCAGGAAAAAGCAAAAAATTTCAGAATTGCACCTTGCAATGTGGAGATATTACTGTTTGTGCATTTACAATATTCATTGATTTTTGCCATTGAAAAATATGTTTTTCATATACCAGAAATGTTTGAAGCTACTGACTGAATGAAAGGAGCTGGCATCTCACTCTCTTTGAATCTTCTTTATCATGCTAGGATTAACAGGAAAAAGCAAAAAATTTCAGAATTGCACCTTGCAATGTGGAGATATTACTGTTTGTGCATTTACAATATTCATTGATTTTTGCCATTGAAAAACATGTTTTTCATATACCAGAAATGTTTGAAGCTACTGACTGAATGAAAGGAGCTGGCATCTCACTCTCTTTGAATCTTCTTTATCATGCTAGGATTAACAGGAAAAAGCTAAAAATTTCAGAATTGCACCGTGCAATGTGGAGATATTACTGTTTGTGGATTTACAATATTCATTGATTTTTGCCATTGAAAAACATGTTTTTCATATACCAGAAATGTTTGAAGCTACTGACTGAATGAAAGGAGCTGGCATCTCACTCATTTGAATCTTCTTTATCATGCTAGGATTAACAGGAAAAAGCTAAAAATTTCAGAATTGCACCGTGCAATGTGGAGATATTACTGTTTGTGCATTTACAATATTCATTGATTTTTGCCATTGAAAAACATGTTTTTCATATACCAGAAATGTTTGAAGCTACTGACTGAATGAAAGGAGCTGGCATCTCACTCTCTTTGAATCTTCTTTATCATGCTAGGATTAACAGGAAAAAGCAAAAAATTTCAGAATTGCACCTTGCAATGTGGAGATATTACTGTTTGTGCATTTACAATATTCATTGATTTTTGCCATTGAAAAACATGTTTTTCATATACCAGAAATGTTTGAAGCTACTGACTGAATGAAAGGAGCTGGCATCTCACTCTCTTTGAATCTTCTTTATCATGCTAGGATTAACAGGAAAAAGCTAAAAATTTCAGAATTGCACCGTGCAATGTGGAGATATTACTGTTTGTGCATTTACAATATTCATTGATTTTTGCCATTGAAAAACATGTTTTTCATATACCAGAAATGTTTGAAGCTACTGACTGAATGAAAGGAGCTGGCATCTCACTCTCTTTGAATCTTCTTTATCATGCTAGGATTAGCAGGAAAAAGCAAAAAATTTCAGAATTGCACCTTGCAATGTGGAGATATTACTGTTTGTGCATTTACAATATTCATTGATTTTTGCCATTGAAAAACATGTTTTTCATATACCAGAAATGTTTGAAGCTACTGACTGAATGAAAGGAGCTGGCATCTCACTCTCTTTGAATCTTCTTTATCATGCTAGGATTAACAGGAAAAAGCTAAAAATTTCAGAATTGCACCGTGCAATGTGGAGATATTACTGTTTGTGCATTTACAATATTCATTGATTTTTGCCATTGAAAAACATGTTTTTCATATACCAGAAATGTTTGAAGCTACTGACTGAATGAAAGGAGCTGGCATCTCACTCTCTTTGAATCTTCTTTATCATGCTAGGATTAGCAGGAAAAAGCAAAAAATTTCAGAATTGCACCTTGCAATGTGGAGATATTACTGTTTGTGCATTTACAATATTCATTGATTTTTGCCATTGAAAAACATGTTTTTCATATACCAGAAATGTTTGAAGCTACTGACTGAATGAAAGGAGCTGGCATCTCACTCTCTTTGAATCTTCTTTATCATGCTAGGATTAACAGGAAAAAGCAAAAAATTTCAGAATTGCACCTTGCAATGTGGAGATATTACTGTTTGTGCATTTACAATATTCATTGATTTTTGCCATTGAAAAACATGTTTTTCATATACCAGAAATGTTTGAAGCTACTGACTGAATGAAAGGAGCTGGCATCTCACTCTCTTTGAATCTTCTTTATCATGCTAGGATTAACAGGAAAAAGCTAAAAATTTCAGAATTGCACCGTGCAATGTGGAGATATTACTGTTTGTGCATTTACAATATTCATTGATTTTTGCCATTGAAAAACATGTTTTTCATATACCAGAAATGTTTGAAGCTACTGACTGAATGAAAGGAGCTGGCATCTCACTCTCTTTGAATCTTCTTTATCATGCTAGGATTAGCAGGAAAAAGCAAAAAATTTCAGAATTGCACCTTGCAATGTGGAGATATTACTGTTTGTGCATTTACAATATTCATTGATTTTTGCCATTGAAAAACATGTTTTTCATATACCAGAAATGTTTGAAGCTACTGACTGAATGAAAGGAGCTGGCATCTCACTCTCTTTGAATCTTCTTTATCATGCTAGGATTAACAGGAAAAAGCTAAAAATTTCAGAATTGCACCGTGCAATGTGGAGATATTACTGTTTGTGCATTTACAATATTCATTGATTTTTGCCATTGAAAAACATGTTTTTCATATACCAGAAATGTTTGAAGCTACTGACTGAATGAAAGGAGCTGGCATCTCACTCTCTTTGAATCTTCTTTATCATGCTAGGATTAGCAGGAAAAAGCAAAAAATTTCAGAATTGCACCTTGCAATGTGGAGATATTACTGTTTGTGCATTTACAATATTCATTGATTTTTGCCATTGAAAAACATGTTTTTCATATACCAGAAATGTTTGAAGCTACTGACTGAATGAAAGGAGCTGGCATCTCACTCTCTTTGAATCTTCTTTATCATGCTAGGATTAACAGGAAAAAGCAAAAAATTTCAGAATTGCACCTTGCAATGTGGAGATATTACTGTTTGTGCATTTACAATATTCATTGATTTTTGCCATTGAAAAACATGTTTTTCATATACCAGAAATGTTTGAAGCTACTGACTGAATGAAAGGAGCTGGCATCTCACTCTCTTTGAATCTTCTTTATCATGCTAGGATTAACAGGAAAAAGCTAAAAATTTCAGAATTGCACCGTGCAATGTGGAGATATTACTGTTTGTGCATTTACAATATTCATTGATTTTTGCCATTGAAAAACATGTTTTTCATATACCAGAAATGATTGAAGCTACTGACTGAGTGAAAGGAGCTGGCATCTCACTCTCTTTGAATCTTCTTTATCATGCTAGGATTAGCAGGAAAAAGCAAAAAATTTCAGAATTGCACCTTGCAATGTGGAGATATTACTGTTTGTGCATTTACAATATTCATTGATTTTTGCCATTGAAAAATATGTTTTTCATATACCAGAAATGTTTGAAGCTACTGACTGAATGAAAGGAGCTGGCATCTCACTCTCTTTGAATCTTCTTTATCATGCTAGGATTACCAGGAAAAAGCAAAAAATTTCAGAATTGCACCTTGCAATGTGGAGATATTACTGTTTGTGCATTTACAATATTCATTGATTTTTGCCATTGAAAAACATGTTTTTCATATACCAGAAATGTTTGAAGCTACTGACTGAATGAAAGGAGCTGGCATCTCACTCTCTTTGAATCTTCTTTATCATGCTAGGATTAACAGGAAAAAGCTAAAAATTTCAGAATTGCACCGTGCAATGTGGAGATATTACTGTTTGTGCATTTACAATATTCATTGATTTTTGCCATTGAAAAACATGTTTTTCATATACCAGAAATGATTGAAGCTACTGACTGAATGAAAGGAGCTGGCATCTCACTCTCTTTGAATCTTCTTTATCATGCTAGGATTAGCAGGAAAAAGCAAAAAATTTCAGAATTGCACCTTGCAATGTGGAGATATTACTGTTTGTGCATTTACAATATTCATTGATTTTTGCCATTGAAAAACATGTTTTTCATATACCAGAAATGTTTGAAGCTACTGACTGAATGAAAGGAGCTGGCATCTCACTCTCTTTGAATCTTCTTTATCATGCTAGGATTAGCAGGAAAAAGCAAAAAATTTCAGAATTGCACCTTGCAATGTGGAGATATTACTGTTTGTGCATTTACAATATTCATTGATTTTTGCCATTGAAAAACATGTTTTTCATATACCAGAAATGATTGAAGCTACTGACTGAATGAAAGGAGCTGGCATCTCACTCTCTTTGAATCTTCTTTATCATGCTAGGATTAGCAGGAAAAAGCAAAAAATTTCAGAATTGCACCTTGCAATGTGGAGATATTACTGTTTGTGCATTTACAATATTCATTGATTTTTGCCATTGAAAAACATGTTTTTCATATACCAGAAATGTTTGAAGCTACTGACTGAATGAAAGGAGCTGGCATCTCACTCTCTTTGAATCTTCTTTATCATGCTAGGATTAGCAGGAAAAAGCAAAAAATTTCAGAATTGCACCTTGCAATGTGGAGATATTACTGTTTGTGCATTTACAATATTCATTGATTTTTGCCATTGAAAAACATGTTTTTCATATACCAGAAATGATTGAAGCTACTGACTGAATGAAAGGAGCTGGCATCTCACTCTCTTTGAATCTTCTTTATCATGCTAGGATTAGCAGGAAAAAGCAAAAAATTTCAGAATTGCACCTTGCAATGTGGAGATATTACTGTTTGTGCATTTACAATATTCATTGATTTTTGCCATTGAAAAACATGTTTTTCATATACCAGAAATGTTTGAAGCTACTGACTGAATGAAAGGAGCTGGCATCTCACTCTCTTTGAATCTTCTTTATCATGCTAGGATTAGCAGGAAAAAGCAAAAAATTTCAGAATTGCACCTTGCAATGTGGAGATATTACTGTTTGTGCATTTACAATATTCATTGATTTTTGCCATTGAAAAACATGTTTTTCATATACCAGAAATGTTTGAAGCTACTGACTGAATGAAAGGAGCTGGCATCTCACTCTCTTTGAATCTTCTTTATCATGCTAGGATTAACAGGAAAAAGCTAAAAATTTCAGAATTGCACCGTGCAATGTGCAGATATTACTGTTTGTGCATTTACAATATTCATTGATTTTTGCCATTGAAAAACATGTTTTTCATATACCAGAAATGTTTGAAGCTACTGACTGAATGAAAGGAGCTGGCATCTCACTCTCTTTGAATCTTCTTTATCATGCTAGGATTAGCAGGAAAAAGCAAAAAATTTCAGAATTGCACCTTGCAATGTGGAGATATTACTGTTTGTGCATTTACAATATTCATTGATTTTTGCCATTGAAAAACATGTTTTTCATATACCAGAAATGTTTGAAGCTACTGACTGAATGAAAGGAGCTGGCATCTCACTCTCTTTGAATCTTCTTTATCATGCTAGGATTAACAGGAAAAAGCTAAAAATTTCAGAATTGCACCGTGCAATGTGGAGATATTACTGTTTGTGCATTTACAATATTCATTGATTTTTGCCATTGAAAAACATGTTTTTCATATACCAGAAATGTTTGAAGCTACTGACTGAATGAAAGGAGCTGGCATCTCACTCTCTTTGAATCTTCTTTATCATGCTAGGATTAGCAGGAAAAAGCAAAAAATTTCAGAATTGCACCTTGCAATGTGGAGATATTACTGTTTGTGCATTTACAATATTCATTGATTTTTGCCATTGAAAAACATGTTTTTCATATACCAGAAATGTTTGAAGCTACTGACTGAATGAAAGGAGCTGGCATCTCACTCTCTTTGAATCTTCTTTATCATGCTAGGATTAACAGGAAAAAGCAAAAAATTTCAGAATTGCACCTTGCAATGTGGAGATATTACTGTTTGTGCATTTACAATATTCATTGATTTTTGCCATTGAAAAACATGTTTTTCATATACCAGAAATGTTTGAAGCTACTGACTGAATGAAAGGAGCTGGCATCTCACTCTCTTTGAATCTTCTTTATCATGCTAGGATTAACAGGAAAAAGCTAAAAATTTCAGAATTGCACCGTGCAATGTGGAGATATTACTGTTTGTGCATTTACAATATTCATTGATTTTTGCCATTGAAAAACATGTTTTTCATATACCAGAAATGTTTGAAGCTACTGACTGAATGAAAGGAGCTGGCATCTCACTCTCTTTGAATCTTCTTTATCATGCTAGGATTA
>NW_027371410.1:0-27621 GCF_046119375.1 Phyllobates terribilis
TTTTTTTTGCTTTTTCCTGCTAATCCTAGCAATGATAAAGAAGATTCAAAGAGAGTGAGATGCCAGCTCCTTTCATTCAGTCAGTAGCTTCAAACATTTCTGTATATGAAAAACATGTTTTTCAATGGCAAAAATCAATGAATATTGTAAATGCACAAACAGTAATATCTCCACATTGCACGGTGCAATTCTGAAATTTTTAGCTTTTTCCTGTTAATCCTAGCATGATAAAGAAGATTCAAAGAGAGTGAGATGCCAGCTCATTTCATTCAGTCAGTAGCTTCAAACATTTCTGGACGTTTTTCAATGGCAAAAATCAATGAATATTGTAAATGCACAAACAGTAATATCTCCACATTGCAAGGTGCAATTCTGAAATTTTTTGCTTTTTCCTGTTAAATCCTAGCATGATAAAGAAGATTCAAAGAGTGAGATGCCAGCTCCTTTCATTCAGTCAGTAGCTTCAAACATTTCTGGTATATGAAAAACATGTTTTCAATGGCAAAAATCAATGAATATTGTAAATGCACAAACAGTAATATCTCCACATTGCACGGTGCAATTCTGAATTTTTTAGCTTTTTTCCTGTTAATCCTAGCATGATAAAGAAGATTCAAAGAGAGTGAGATGCCAGCTCCTTTCATTCAGTCAGTAGCTTCAAACATTTCTGGTATATGAAAAACATGTTTTTCAATGGCAAAAATCAATGAATATTGTAAATGCACAAACAGTAATATCTCCACATTGCACGGTGCAATTCTGAAATTTTTAGCTTTTTCCTGTTAATCCTAGCATGATAAAGAAGATTCAAAGAGAGTGAGATGCCAGCTCCTTTCATTCAGTCAGTAGCTTCAAACATTTCTGGTATATGAAAAACATGTTTTTCAATGGCAAACATCAATGAATATTGTAAATGCACAAACAGTAATATCTCCACATTGCAAGGTGCAATTCTGAAATTTTTTGCTTTTTCCTGCTAATCCTAGCATGATAAAGAAGATTCAAAGAGAGTGAGATGCCAGCTCCTTTCATTCAGTCAGTAGCTTCAAACATTTCTGGTATATGAAAAACATGTTTTTCAATGGCAAAAATCAATGAATATTGTAAATGCACAAACAGTAATATCTCCACATTGCACGGTGCAATTCTGAAATTTTTAGCTTTTTCCTGTTAATCCTAGCATGATAAAGAAGATTCAAAGAGAGTGAGATGCCAGCTCCTTTCATTCAGTCAGTAGCTTCAAACATTTCTGGTATATGAAAAACATGTTTTTCAATGGCAAAAATCAATGAATATTGTAAATGCACAAACAGTAATATCTCCACATTGCACGGTGCAATTCTGAAATTTTTAGCTTTTTCCTGTTAATCCTAGCATGATAAAGAAGATTCAAAGAGAGTGAGATGCCAGCTCCTTTCATTCAGTCAGTAGCTTCAAACATTTCTGGTATATGAAAAACATGTTTTTCAATGGCAAAAATCAATGAATATTGTAAATGCACAAACAGTAATATCTCCACATTGCACGGTGCAATTCTGAAATTTTTAGCTTTTTCCTGTTAATCCTAGCATGATAAAGAAGATTCAAAGAGAGTGAGATGCCAGCTCCTTTCATTCAGTCAGTAGCTTCAAACATTTCTGGTATATGAAAAACATGTTTTTCAATGGCAAAAATCAATGAATATTGTAAATGCACAAACAGTAATATCTCCACATTGCAAGGTGCAATTCTGAAATTTTTTGCTTTTTCCTGCTAATCCTAGCATGATAAAGAAGATTCAAAGAGAGTGAGATGCCAGCTCCTTTCATTCAGTCAGAAGCTTCAAACATTTCTGGTATATGAAAAACATGTTTTTCAATGGCAAAAATCAATGAATATTGTAAATGCACAAACAGTAATATCTCCACATTGCACGGTGCAATTCTGAAATTTTTAGCTTTTTCCTGTTAATCCTAGCATGATAAAGAAGATTCAAAGAGAGTGAGATGCCAGCTCCTTTCATTCAGTCAGTAGCTTCAAACATTTCTGGTATATGAAAAACATGTTTTTCAATGGCAAAAATCAATGAATATTGTAAATGCACAAACAGTAATATCTCCACATTGCAAGGTGCAATTCTGAAATTTTTAGCTTTTTCCTGTTAATCCTAGCATGATAAAGAAGATTCAAAGAGAGTGAGATGCCAGCTCCTTTCATTCAGTCAGTAGCTTCAAACATTTCTGGTATATGAAAAACATGTTTTTCAATGGCAAAAATCAATGAATATTGTAAATGCACAAACAGTAATATCTCCACATTGCAAGGTGCAATTCTGAAATTTTTTGCTTTTTCCTGCTAATCCTAGCATGATAAAGAAGATTCAAAGAGAGTGAGATGCCAGCTCCTTTCATTCAGTCAGTAGCTTCAAACATTTCTGGTATATGAAAAACATGTTTTTCAATGGCAAAAATCAATGAATATTGTAAATGCACAAACAGTAATATCTCCACATTGCACGGTGCAATTCTGAAATTTTTAGCTTTTTCCTGTTAATCCTAGCATGATAAAGAAGATTCAAAGAGAGTGAGATGCCAGCTCCTTTCATTCAGTCAGTAGCTTCAAACATTTCTGGTATATGAAAAACATGTTTTTCAATGGCAAAAATCAATGAATATTGTAAATGCACAAACAGTAATATCTCCACATTGCAAGGTGCAATTCTGAAATTTTTTGCTTTTTCCTGCTAATCCTAGCATGATAAAGAAGATTCAAAGAGAGTGAGATGCCAGCTCCTTTCATTCAGTCAGTAGCTTCAAACATTTCTGGTATATGAAAAACATGTTTTTCAATGGCAAAAATCAATGAATATTGTAAATGCACAAACAGTAATATCTCCACATTGCACGGTGCAATTCTGAAATTTTTAGCTTTTTCCTGTTAATCCTAGCATGATAAAGAAGATTCAAAGAGAGTGAGATGCCAGCTCATTTCATTCAGTCAGTAGCTTCAAACATTTCTGGACATGTTTTTCAATGGCAAAAATCAATGAATATTGTAAATGCACAAACAGTAATATCTCCACATTGCAAGGTGCAATTCTGAAATTTTTTGCTTTTTCCTGTTAATCCTAGCATGATAAAGAAGATTCAAAGAGAGTGAGATGCCAGCTCCTTTCATTCAGTCAGTAGCTTCAAACATTTCTGGTATATGAAAAACATGTTTTTCAATGGCAAAAATCAATGAATATTGTAAATGCACAAACAGTAATATCTCCACATTGCACGGTGCAATTCTGAAATTTTTAGCTTTTTCCTGTTAATCCTAGCATGATAAAGAAGATTCAAAGAGAGTGAGATGCCAGCTCCTTTCATTCAGTCAGTAGCTTCAAACATTTCTGGTATATGAAAAACATGTTTTTCAATGGCAAAAATCAATGAATATTGTAAATGCACAAACAGTAATATCTCCACATTGCACGGTGCAATTCTGAAATTTTTAGCTTTTTCCTGTTAATCCTAGCATGATAAAGAAGATTCAAAGAGAGTGAGATGCCAGCTCCTTTCATTCAGTCAGTAGCTTCAAACATTTCTGGTATATGAAAAACATGTTTTTCAATGGCAAACATCAATGAATATTGTAAATGCACAAACAGTAATATCTCCACATTGCAAGGTGCAATTCTGAAATTTTTTGCTTTTTCCTGCTAATCCTAGCATGATAAAGAAGATTCAAAGAGAGTGAGATGCCAGCTCCTTTCATTCAGTCAGTAGCTTCAAACATTTCTGGTATATGAAAAACATGTTTTTCAATGGCAAAAATCAATGAATATTGTAAATGCACAAACAGTAATATCTCCACATTGCACGGTGCAATTCTGAAATTTTTAGCTTTTTCCTGTTAATCCTAGCATGATAAAGAAGATTCAAAGAGAGTGAGATGCCAGCTCCTTTCATTCAGTCAGTAGCTTCAAACATTTCTGGTATATGAAAAACATGTTTTTCAATGGCAAAAATCAATGAATATTGTAAATGCACAAACAGTAATATCTCCACATTGCACGGTGCAATTCTGAAATTTTTAGCTTTTTCCTGTTAATCC
The DNA here is from genome assembly GCF_046119375.1 of Phyllobates terribilis. Lineage (NCBI taxonomy): Eukaryota > Metazoa > Chordata > Amphibia > Anura > Dendrobatidae > Phyllobates > Phyllobates terribilis. The sequence continues at coordinate 4,078 of NW_027371410.1, forward strand.
TAGCATGATAAAGAAGATTCAAAGAGAGTGAGATGCCAGCTCCTTTCATTCAGTCAGTAGCTTCAAACATTTCTGGTATATGAAAAACATGTTTTTCAATGGCAAAAATCAATGAATATTGTAAATGCACAAACAGTAATATCTCCACATTGCAAGGTGCAATTCTGAAATTTTTTGCTTTTTCCTGCTAATCCTAGCATGATAAAGAAGATTCAAAGAGAGTGAGATGCCAGCTCCTTTCATTCAGTCAGTAGCTTCAAACATTTCTGGTATATGAAAAACATGTTTTTCAATGGCAAAAATCAATGAATATTGTAAATGCACAAACAGTAATATCTCCACATTGCACGGTGCAATTCTGAAATTTTTAGCTTTTTCCTGTTAATCCTAGCATGATAAAGAAGATTCAAAGAGAGTGAGATGCCAGCTCCTTTCATTCAGTCAGTAGCTTCAAACATTTCTGGTATATGAAAAACATGTTTTTCAATGGCAAAAATCAATGAATATTGTAAATGCACAAACAGTAATATCTCCACATTGCAAGGTGCAATTCTGAAATTTTTTGCTTTTTCCTGCTAATCCTAGCATGATAAAGAAGATTCAAAGAGAGTGAGATGCCAGCTCCTTTCATTCAGTCAGAAGCTTCAAACATTTCTGGTATATGAAAAACATGTTTTTCAATGGCAAAAATCAATGAATATTGTAAATGCACAAACAGTAATATCTCCACATTGCACGGTGCAATTCTGAAATTTTTAGCTTTTTCCTGTTAATCCTAGCATGATAAAGAAGATTCAAAGAGAGTGAGATGCCAGCTCCTTTCATTCAGTCAGTAGCTTCAAACATTTCTGGTATATGAAAAACATGTTTTTCAATGGCAAAAATCAATGAATATTGTAAATGCACAAACAGTAATATCTCCACATTGCAAGGTGCAATTCTGAAATTTTTTGCTTTTTCCTGTTAATCCTAGCATGATAAAGAAGATTCAAAGAGAGTGAGATGCCAGCTCCTTTCATTCAGTCAGTAGCTTCAAACATTTCTGGTATATGAAAAACATGTTTTTCAATGGCAAAAATCAATGAATATTGTAAATGCACAAACAGTAATATCTCCACATTGCAAGGTGCAATTCTGAAATTTTTTGCTTTTTCCTGCTAATCCTAGCATGATAAAGAAGATTCAAAGAGAGTGAGATGCCAGCTCCTTTCATTCAGTCAGTAGCTTCAAACATTTCTGGTATATGAAAAACATGTTTTTCAATGGCAAAAATCAATGAATATTGTAAATGCACAAACAGTAATATCTCCACATTGCACGGTGCAGTTCTGAAATTTTTAGCTTTTTCCTGTTAATCCTAGCATGATAAAGAAGATTCAAAGAGAGTGAGATGCCAGCTCCTTTCATTCAGTCAGTAGCTTCAAACATTTCTGGTATATGAAAAACATGTTTTTCAATGGCAAAAATCAATGAATATTGTAAATGCACAAACAGTAATATCTCCACATTGCAAGGTGCAATTCTGAAATTTTTTGCTTTTTCCTGCTAATCCTAGCATGATAAAGAAGATTCAAAGAGAGTGAGATGCCAGCTCCTTTCATTCAGTCAGTAGCTTCAAACATTTCTGGTATATGAAAAACATGTTTTTCAATGGCAAAAATCAATGAATATTGTAAATGCACAAACAGTAATATCTCCACATTGCACGGTGCAATTCTGAAATTTTTAGCTTTTTCCTGTTAATCCTAGCATGATAAAGAAGATTCAAAGAGAGTGAGATGCCAGCTCCTTTCATTCAGTCAGTAGCTTCAAACATTTCTGGTATATGAAAAACATGTTTTTCAATGGCAAAAATCAATGAATATTGTAAATGCACAAACAGTAATATCTCCACATTGCAAGGTGCAATTCTGAAATTTTTTGCTTTTTCCTGCTAATCCTAGCATGATAAAGAAGATTCAAAGAGAGTGAGATGCCAGCTCCTTTCATTCAGTCAGTAGCTTCAAACATTTCTGGTATATGAAAAACATGTTTTTCAATGGCAAAAATCAATGAATATTGTAAATGCACAAACAGTAATATCTCCACATTGCACGGTGCAATTCTGAAATTTTTAGCTTTTTCCTGTTAATCCTAGCATGATAAAGAAGATTCAAAGAGAGTGAGATGCCAGCTCCTTTCATTCAGTCAGTAGCTTCAAACATTTCTGGTATATGAAAAACATGTTTTTCAATGGCAAAAATCAATGAATATTGTAAATGCACAAACAGTAATATCTCCACATTGCAAGGTGCAATTCTGAAATTTTTTGCTTTTTCCTGCTAATCCTAGCATGATAAAGAAGATTCAAAGAGAGTGAGATGCCAGCTCCTTTCATTCAGTCAGAAGCTTCAAACATTTCTGGTATATGAAAAACATGTTTTTCAATGGCAAAAATCAATGAATATTGTAAATGCACAAACAGTAATATCTCCACATTGCACGGTGCAATTCTGAAATTTTTAGCTTTTTCCTGTTAATCCTAGCATGATAAAGAAGATTCAAAGAGAGTGAGATGCCAGCTCCTTTCATTCAGTCAGTAGCTTCAAACATTTCTGGTATATGAAAAACATGTTTTTCAATGGCAAAAATCAATGAATATTGTAAATGCACAAACAGTAATATCTCCACATTGCAAGGTGCAATTCTGAAATTTTTTGCTTTTTCCTGTTAATCCTAGCATGATAAAGAAGATTCAAAGAGAGTGAGATGCCAGCTCCTTTCATTCAGTCAGTAGCTTCAAACATTTCTGGTATATGAAAAACATGTTTTTCAATGGCAAAAATCAATGAATATTGTAAATGCACAAACAGTAATATCTCCACATTGCAAGGTGCAATTCTGAAATTTTTTGCTTTTTCCTGCTAATCCTAGCATGATAAAGAAGATTCAAAGAGAGTGAGATGCCAGCTCCTTTCATTCAGTCAGTAGCTTCAAACATTTCTGGTATATGAAAAACATGTTTTTCAATGGCAAAAATCAATGAATATTGTAAATGCACAAACAGTAATATCTCCACATTGCACGGTGCAATTCTGAAATTTTTAGCTTTTTCCTGTTAATCCTAGCATGATAAAGAAGATTCAAAGAGAGTGAGATGCCAGCTCCTTTCATTCAGTCAGTAGCTTCAAACATTTCTGGTATATGAAAAACATGTTTTTCAATGGCAAAAATCAATGAATATTGTAAATGCACAAACAGTAATATCTCCACATTGCAAGGTGCAATTCTGAAATTTTTTGCTTTTTCCTGCTAATCCTAGCATGATAAAGAAGATTCAAAGAGAGTGAGATGCCAGCTCCTTTCATTCAGTCAGTAGCTTCAAACATTTCTGGTATATGAAAAACATGTTTTTCAATGGCAAAAATCAATGAATATTGTAAATGCACAAACAGTAATATCTCCACATTGCACGGTGCAATTCTGAAATTTTTAGCTTTTTCCTGTTAATCCTAGCATGATAAAGAAGATTCAAAGAGAGTGAGATGCCAGCTCATTTCATTCAGTCAGTAGCTTCAAACATTTCTGGACGTTTTTCAATGGCAAAAATCAATGAATATTGTAAATGCACAAACAGTAATATCTCCACATTGCAAGGTGCAATTCTGAAATTTTTTGCTTTTTCCTGTTAATCCTAGCATGATAAAGAAGATTCAAAGAGAGTGAGATGCCAGCTCCTTTCATTCAGTCAGTAGCTTCAAACATTTCTGGTATATGAAAAACATGTTTTTCAATGGCAAAAATCAATGAATATTGTAAATGCACAAACAGTAATATCTCCACATTGCACGGTGCAATTCTGAAATTTTTAGCTTTTTCCTGTTAATCCTAGCATGATAAAGAAGATTCAAAGAGAGTGAGATGCCAGCTCCTTTCATTCAGTCAGTAGCTTCAAACATTTCTGGTATATGAAAAACATGTTTTTCAATGGCAAAAATCAATGAATATTGTAAATGCACAAACAGTAATATCTCCACATTGCACGGTGCAATTCTGAAATTTTTAGCTTTTTCCTGTTAATCCTAGCATGATAAAGAAGATTCAAAGAGAGTGAGATGCCAGCTCCTTTCATTCAGTCAGTAGCTTCAAACATTTCTGGTATATGAAAAACATGTTTTTCAATGGCAAACATCAATGAATATTGTAAATGCACAAACAGTAATATCTCCACATTGCAAGGTGCAATTCTGAAATTTTTTGCTTTTTCCTGCTAATCCTAGCATGATAAAGAAGATTCAAAGAGAGTGAGATGCCAGCTCCTTTCATTCAGTCAGTAGCTTCAAACATTTCTGGTATATGAAAAACATGTTTTTCAATGGCAAAAATCAATGAATATTGTAAATGCACAAACAGTAATATCTCCACATTGCACGGTGCAATTCTGAAATTTTTAGCTTTTTCCTGTTAATCCTAGCATGATAAAGAAGATTCAAAGAGAGTGAGATGCCAGCTCCTTTCATTCAGTCAGTAGCTTCAAACATTTCTGGTATATGAAAAACATGTTTTTCAATGGCAAAAATCAATGAATATTGTAAATGCACAAACAGTAATATCTCCACATTGCACGGTGCAATTCTGAAATTTTTAGCTTTTTCCTGTTAATCCTAGCATGATAAAGAAGATTCAAAGAGAGTGAGATGCCAGCTCCTTTCATTCAGTCAGTAGCTTCAAACATTTCTGGTATATGAAAAACATGTTTTTCAATGGCAAAAATCAATGAATATTGTAAATGCACAAACAGTAATATCTCCACATTGCAAGGTGCAATTCTGAAATTTTTTGCTTTTTCCTGCTAATCCTAGCATGATAAAGAAGATTCAAAGAGAGTGAGATGCCAGCTCCTTTCATTCAGTCAGTAGCTTCAAACATTTCTGGTATATGAAAAACATGTTTTTCAATGGCAAAAATCAATGAATATTGTAAATGCACAAACAGTAATATCTCCACATTGCACGGTGCAATTCTGAAATTTTTAGCTTTTTCCTGTTAATCCTAGCATGATAAAGAAGATTCAAAGAGAGTGAGATGCCAGCTCCTTTCATTCAGTCAGTAGCTTCAAACATTTCTGGTATATGAAAAACATGTTTTTCAATGGCAAAAATCAATGAATATTGTAAATGCACAAACAGTAATATCTCCACATTGCAAGGTGCAATTCTGAAATTTTTTGCTTTTTCCTGCTAATCCTAGCATGATAAAGAAGATTCAAAGAGAGTGAGATGCCAGCTCCTTTCATTCAGTCAGAAGCTTCAAACATTTCTGGTATATGAAAAACATGTTTTTCAATGGCAAAAATCAATGAATATTGTAAATGCACAAACAGTAATATCTCCACATTGCACGGTGCAATTCTGAAATTTTTAGCTTTTTCCTGTTAATCCTAGCATGATAAAGAAGATTCAAAGAGAGTGAGATGCCAGCTCCTTTCATTCAGTCAGTAGCTTCAAACATTTCTGGTATATGAAAAACATGTTTTTCAATGGCAAAAATCAATGAATATTGTAAATGCACAAACAGTAATATCTCCACATTGCAAGGTGCAATTCTGAAATTTTTTGCTTTTTCCTGTTAATCCTAGCATGATAAAGAAGATTCAAAGAGAGTGAGATGCCAGCTCCTTTCATTCAGTCAGTAGCTTCAAACATTTCTGGTATATGAAAAACATGTTTTTCAATGGCAAAAATCAATGAATATTGTAAATGCACAAACAGTAATATCTCCACATTGCAAGGTGCAATTCTGAAATTTTTTGCTTTTTCCTGCTAATCCTAGCATGATAAAGAAGATTCAAAGAGAGTGAGATGCCAGCTCCTTTCATTCAGTCAGTAGCTTCAAACATTTCTGGTATATGAAAAACATGTTTTTCAATGGCAAAAATCAATGAATATTGTAAATGCACAAACAGTAATATCTCCACATTGCACGGTGCAATTCTGAAATTTTTAGCTTTTTCCTGTTAATCCTAGCATGATAAAGAAGATTCAAAGAGAGTGAGATGCCAGCTCCTTTCATTCAGTCAGTAGCTTCAAACATTTCTGGTATATGAAAAACATGTTTTTCAATGGCAAAAATCAATGAATATTGTAAATGCACAAACAGTAATATCTCCACATTGCAAGGTGCAATTCTGAAATTTTTTGCTTTTTCCTGCTAATCCTAGCATGATAAAGAAGATTCAAAGAGAGTGAGATGCCAGCTCCTTTCATTCAGTCAGTAGCTTCAAACATTTCTGGTATATGAAAAACATGTTTTTCAATGGCAAAAATCAATGAATATTGTAAATGCACAAACAGTAATATCTCCACATTGCACGGTGCAATTCTGAAATTTTTAGCTTTTTCCTGTTAATCCTAGCATGATAAAGAAGATTCAAAGAGAGTGAGATGCCAGCTCCTTTCATTCAGTCAGTAGCTTCAAACATTTCTGGTATATGAAAAACATGTTTTTCAATGGCAAAAATCAATGAATGTTGTAAATGCACAAACAGTAATATCTCCACATTGCAAGGTGCAATTCTGAAATTTTTTGCTTTTTCCTGCTAATCCTAGCATGATAAAGAAGATTCAAAGAGAGTGAGATGCCAGCTCCTTTCATTCAGTCAGTAGCTTCAAACATTTCTGGTATATGAAAAACATGTTTTTCAATGGCAAAAATCAATGAATATTGTAAATGCACAAACAGTAATATCTCCACATTGCACGGTGCAATTCTGAAATTTTAGCTTTTTCCTGTTAATCCTAGCATGATAAAGAAGATTCAAAGAGAGTGAGATGCCAGCTCATTTCATTCAGTCAGTAGCTTCAAACATTTCTGGACGTTTTTCAATGGCAAAAATCAATGAATATTGTAAATGCACAAACAGTAATATCTCCACATTGCAAGGTGCAATTCTGAAATTTTTTGCTTTTTCCTGTTAATCCTAGCATGATAAAGAAGATTCAAAGTGAGTGAGATGCCAGCTCCTTTCATTCAGTCAGTAGCTTCAAACATTTCTGGTATATGAAAAACATGTTTTTCAATGGCAAAAATCAATGAATATTGTAAATGCACAAACAGTAATATCTCCACATTGCACGGTGCAATTCTGAAATTTTTAGCTTTTTCCTGTTAATCCTAGCATGATAAAGAAGATTCAAAGAGAGTGAGATGCCAGCTCCTTTCATTCAGTCAGTAGCTTCAAACATTTCTGGTATATGAAAAACATGTTTTTCAATGGCAAAAATCAATGAATATTGTAAATGCACAAACAGTAATATCTCCACATTGCAAGGTGCAATTCTGAAATTTTTTGCTTTTTCCTGTTAATCCTAGCATGATAAAGAAGATTCAAAGAGAGTGAGATGCCAGCTCCTTTCATTCAGTCAGTAGCTTCAAACATTTCTGGTATATGAAAAACATGTTTTTCAATGGCAAAAATCAATGAATATTGTAAATGCACAAACAGTAATATCTCCACATTGCACGGTGCAATTCTGAAATTTTTAGCTTTTTCCTGTTAATCCTAGCATGATAAAGAAGATTCAAAGAGAGTGAGATGCCAGCTCCTTTCATTCAGTCAGTAGCTTCAAACATTTCTGGTATATGAAAAACATGTTTTTCAATGGCAAAAATCAATGAATATTGTAAATGCACAAACAGTAATATCTCCACATTGCAAGGTGCAATTCTGAAATTTTTTGCTTTTTCCTGCTAATCCTAGCATGATAAAGAAGATTCAAAGAGAGTGAGATGCCAGCTCCTTTCATTCAGTCAGTAGCTTCAAACATTTCTGGTATATGAAAAACATGTTTTTCAATGGCAAAAATCAATGAATATTGTAAATGCACAAACAGTAATATCTCCACATTGCACGGTGCAATTCTGAAATTTTTAGCTTTTTCCTGTTAATCCTAGCATGATAAAGAAGATTCAAAGAGAGTGAGATGCCAGCTCCTTTCATTCAGTCAGTAGCTTCAAACATTTCTGGTATATGAAAAACATGTTTTTCAATGGCAAAAATCAATGAATATTGTAAATGCACAAACAGTAATATCTCCACATTGCACGGTGCAATTCTGAAATTTTTAGCTTTTTCCTGTTAATCCTAGCATGATAAAGAAGATTCAAAGAGAGTGAGATGCCAGCTCCTTTCATTCAGTCAGTAGCTTCAAACATTTCTGGTATATGAAAAACATGTTTTTCAATGGCAAAAATCAATGAATATTGTAAATGCACAAACAGTAATATCTCCACATTGCAAGGTGCAATTCTGAAATTTTTTGCTTTTTCCTGCTAATCCTAGCATGATAAAGAAGATTCAAAGAGAGTGAGATGCCAGCTCCTTTCATTCAGTCAGAAGCTTCAAACATTTCTGGTATATGAAAAACATGTTTTTCAATGGCAAAAATCAATGAATATTGTAAATGCACAAACAGTAATATCTCCACATTGCACGGTGCAATTCTGAAATTTTTAGCTTTTTCCTGTTAATCCTAGCATGATAAAGAAGATTCAAAGAGAGTGAGATGCCAGCTCCTTTCATTCAGTCAGTAGCTTCAAACATTTCTGGTATATGAAAAACATGTTTTTCAATGGCAAAAATCAATGAATATTGTAAATGCACAAACAGTAATATCTCCACATTGCAAGGTGCAATTCTGAAATTTTTTGCTTTTTCCTGTTAATCCTAGCATGATAAAGAAGATTCAAAGAGAGTGAGATGCCAGCTCCTTTCATTCAGTCAGTAGCTTCAAACATTTCTGGTATATGAAAAACATGTTTTTCAATGGCAAAAATCAATGAATATTGTAAATGCACAAACAGTAATATCTCCACATTGCAAGGTGCAATTCTGAAATTTTTTGCTTTTTCCTGCTAATCCTAGCATGATAAAGAAGATTCAAAGAGAGTGAGATGCCAGCTCCTTTCATTCAGTCAGTAGCTTCAAACATTTCTGGTATATGAAAAACATGTTTTTCAATGGCAAAAATCAATGAATATTGTAAATGCACAAACAGTAATATCTCCACATTGCACGGTGCAATTCTGAAATTTTTAGCTTTTTCCTGTTAATCCTAGCATGATAAAGAAGATTCAAAGAGAGTGAGATGCCAGCTCCTTTCATTCAGTCAGTAGCTTCAAACATTTCTGGTATATGAAAAACATGTTTTTCAATGGCAAAAATCAATGAATATTGTAAATGCACAAACAGTAATATCTCCACATTGCAAGGTGCAATTCTGAAATTTTTTGCTTTTTCCTGCTAATCCTAGCATGATAAAGAAGATTCAAAGAGAGTGAGATGCCAGCTCCTTTCATTCAGTCAGTAGCTTCAAACATTTCTGGTATATGAAAAACATGTTTTTCAATGGCAAAAATCAATGAATATTGTAAATGCACAAACAGTAATATCTCCACATTGCACGGTGCAATTCTGAAATTTTTAGCTTTTTCCTGTTAATCCTAGCATGATAAAGAAGATTCAAAGAGAGTGAGATGCCAGCTCCTTTCATTCAGTCAGTAGCTTCAAACATTTCTGGACGTTTTTCAATGGCAAAAATCAATGAATATTGTAAATGCACAAACAGTAATATCTCCACATTGCAAGGTGCAATTCTGAAATTTTTTGCTTTTTCCTGTTAATCCTAGCATGATAAAGAAGATTCAAAGAGAGTGAGATGCCAGCTCCTTTCATTCAGTCAGTAGCTTCAAACATTTCTGGTATATGAAAAACATGTTTTTCAATGGCAAAAATCAATGAATATTGTAAATGCACAAACAGTAATATCTCCACATTGCACGGTGCAATTCTGAAATTTTTAGCTTTTTCCTGTTAATCCTAGCATGATAAAGAAGATTCAAAGAGAGTGAGATGCCAGCTCCTTTCATTCAGTCAGTAGCTTCAAACATTTCTGGTATATGAAAAACATGTTTTTCAATGGCAAAAATCAATGAATATTGTAAATGCACAAACAGTAATATCTCCACATTGCAAGGTGCAATTCTGAAATTTTTTGCTTTTTCCTGTTAATCCTAGCATGATAAAGAAGATTCAAAGAGAGTGAGATGCCAGCTCCTTTCATTCAGTCAGTAGCTTCAAACATTTCTGGTATATGAAAAACATGTTTTTCAATGGCAAAAATCAATGAATATTGTAAATGCACAAACAGTAATATCTCCACATTGCAAGGTGCAATTCTGAAATTTTTTGCTTTTTCCTGCTAATCCTAGCATGATAAAGAAGATTCAAAGAGAGTGAGATGCCAGCTCCTTTCATTCAGTCAGTAGCTTCAAACATTTCTGGTATATGAAAAACATGTTTTTCAATGGCAAAAATCAATGAATATTGTAAATGCACAAACAGTAATATCTCCACATTGCACGGTGCAATTCTGAAATTTTTAGCTTTTTCCTGTTAATCCTAGCATGATAAAGAAGATTCAAAGAGAGTGAGATGCCAGCTCCTTTCATTCAGTCAGTAGCTTCAAACATTTCTGGTATATGAAAAACATGTTTTTCAATGGCAAAAATCAATGAATATTGTAAATGCACAAACAGTAATTTCTCCACATTGCAAGGTGCAATTCTGAAATTTTTTGCTTTTTCCTGCTAATCCTAGCATGATAAAGAAGATTCAAAGAGAGTGAGATGCCAGCTCCTTTCATTCAGTCAGTAGCTTCAAACATTTCTGGTATATGAAAAACATGTTTTTCAATGGCAAAAATCAATGAATATTGTAAATGCACAAACAGTAATATCTCCACATTGCACGGTGCAATTCTGAAATTTTTAGCTTTTTCCTGTTAATCCTAGCATGATAAAGAAGATTCAAAGAGAGTGAGATGCCAGCTCCTTTCATTCAGTCAGTAGCTTCAAACATTTCTGGTATATGAAAAACATGTTTTTCAATGGCAAAAATCAATGAATATTGTAAATGCACAAACAGTAATATCTCCACATTGCAAGGTGCAATTCTGAAATTTTTTGCTTTTTCCTGCTAATCCTAGCATGATAAAGAAGATTCAAAGAGAGTGAGATGCCAGCTCCTTTCATTCAGTCAGTAGCTTCAAACATTTCTGGTATATGAAAAACATGTTTTTCAATGGCAAAAATCAATGAATATTGTAAATGCACAAACAGTAATATCTCCACATTGCACGGTGCAATTCTGAAATTTTTAGCTTTTTCCTGTTAATCCTAGCATGATAAAGAAGATTCAAAGAGAGTGAGATGCCAGCTCCTTTCATTCAGTCAGTAGCTTCAAACATTTCTGGTATATGAAAAACATGTTTTTCAATGGCAAAAATCAATGAATATTGTAAATGCACAAACAGTAATATCTCCACATTGCAAGGTGCAATTCTGAAATTTTTTGCTTTTTCCTGCTAATCCTAGCATGATAAAGAAGATTCAAAGAGAGTGAGATGCCAGCTCCTTTCATTCAGTCAGTAGCTTCAAACATTTCTGGTATATGAAAAACATGTTTTTCAATGGCAAAAATCAATGAATATTGTAAATGCACAAACAGTAATATCTCCACATTGCACGGTGCAATTCTGAAATTTTTAGCTTTTTCCTGTTAATCCTAGCATGATAAAGAAGATTCAAAGAGAGTGAGATGCCAGCTCCTTTCATTCAGTCAGTAGCTTCAAACATTTCTCCTATATGAAAAACATGTTTTTCAATGGCAAAAATCAATGAATATTGTAAATGCACAAACAGTAATATCTCCACATTGCAAGGTGCAATTCTGAAATTTTTTGCTTTTTCCTGCTAATCCTAGCATGATAAAGAAGATTCAAAGAGAGTGAGATGCCAGCTCCTTTCATTCAGTCAGTAGCTTCAAACATTTCTGGTATATGAAAAACATGTTTTTCAATGGCAAAAATCAATGAATATTGTAAATGCACAAACAGTAATATCTCCACATTGCACGGTGCAATTCTGAAATTTTTAGCTTTTTCCTGTTAATCCTAGCATGATAAAGAAGATTCAAAGAGAGTGAGATGCCAGCTCCTTTCATTCAGTCAGTAGCTTCAAACATTTCTGGTATATGAAAAACATGTTTTTCAATGGCAAAAATCAATGAATATTGTAAATGCACAAACAGTAATATCTCCACATTGCAAGGTGCAATTCTGAAATTTTTAGCTTTTTCCTGTTAATCCTAGCATGATAAAGAAGATTCAAAGAGATTGAGATGCCAGCTCCTTTCATTCAGTCAGTAGCTTCAAACATTTCTGGTATATGAAAAACGTTTTTCAATGGCAAAAATCAATGAATATTGTAAATGCACAAACAGTAATATCTCCACATTGCAAGGTGCAATTCTGAAATTTTTTGCTTTTTCCTGCTAATCCTAGCATGATAAAGAAGATTCAAAGAGAGTGAGATGCCAGCTCCTTTCATTCAGTCAGTAGCTTCAAACATTTCTGGTATATGAAAAACATGTTTTTCAATGGCAAAAATCAATGACTATTGTAAATGCACAAACAGTAATATCTCCACATTGCAAGGTGCAATTCTGAAATTTTTTGCTTTTTCCTGCTAATCCTAGCATGATAAAGAAGATTCAAAGAGAGTGAGATGCCAGCTCCTTTCATTCAGTCAGTAGCTTCAAACATTTCTGGTATATGAAAAACATGTTTTTCAATGGCAAAAATCAATGAATATTGTAAATGCACAAACAGTAATATCTCCACATTGCAAGGTGCAATTCTGAAATTTTTTGCTTTTTCCTGCTAATCCTAGCATGATAAAGAAGATTCAAAGAGAGTGAGATGCCAGCTCCTTTCATTCAGTCAGTAGCTTCAAACATTTCTGGTATATGAAAAACATGTTTTTCAATGGCAAAAATCAATGAATATTGTAAATGCACAAACAGTAATATCTCCACATTGCACGGTGCAATTCTGAAATTTTTAGCTTTTTCCTGTTAATCCTAGCATGATAAAGAAGATTCAAAGAGAGTGAGATGCCAGCTCCTTTCATTCAGTCAGTAGCTTCAAACATTTCTGGACGTTTTTCAATGGCAAAAATCAATGAATATTGTAAATGCACAAACAGTAATATCTCCACATTGCACGGTGCAATTCTGAAATTTTTAGCTTTTTCCTGTTAATCCTAGCATGATAAAGAAGATTCAAAGAGAGTGAGATGCCAGCTCCTTTCATTCAGTCAGTAGCTTCAAACATTTCTGGTATATGAAAAACATGTTTTTCAATGGCAAAAATCAATGAATATTGTAAATGCACAAACAGTAATATCTCCACATTGCAAGGTGCAATTCTGAAATTTTTTGCTTTTTCCTGTTAATCCTAGCATAATAAAGAAGATTCAAAGAGAGTGAGATGCCAGCTCCTTTCATTCAGTCAGTAGCTTCAAACATTTCTGGTATATGAAAAACATGTTTTTCAATGGCAAAAATCAATGAATATTGTAAATGCACAAACAGTAATATCTCCACATTGCAAGGTGCAATTCTGAAATTTTTTGCTTGTTCCTGTTAATCCTAGCATGATAAAGAAGATTCAAAGAGAGTGAGATGCCAGCTCCTTTCATTCAGTCAGTAGCTTCAAACATTTCTGGTATATGAAAAACATGTTTTTCAATGGCAAAAATCAATGAATATTGTAAATGCACAAACAGTAATATCTCCACATTGCAAGGTGCAATTCTGAAATTTTTTGCTTTTTCCTGCTAATCCTAGCATGATAAAGAAGATTCAAAGAGAGTGAGATGCCAGCTCCTTTCATTCAGTCAGTAGCTTCAAACATTTCTGGTATATGAAAAACATGTTTTTCAATGGCAAAAATCAATGAATATTGTAAATGCACAAACAGTAATATCTCCACATTGCACGGTGCAATTCTGAAATTTTTAGCTTTTTCCTGTTAATCCTAGCATGATAAAGAAGATTCAAAGAGAGTGAGATGCCAGCTCCTTTCATTCAGTCAGTAGCTTCAAACATTTCTGGTATATGAAAAACATGTTTTTCAATGGCAAAAATCAATGAATATTGTAAATGCACAAACAGTAATATCTCCACATTGCAAGGTGCAATTCTGAAATTTTTTGCTTTTTCCTGTTAATCCTAGCATGATAAAGAAGATTCAAAGAGAGTGAGATGCCAGCTCCTTTCATTCAGTCAGTAGCTTCAAACATTTCTGGTATATGAAAAACATGTTTTTCAATGGCAAAAATCAATGAATATTGTAAATGCACAAACAGTAATATCTCCACATTGCAAGGTGCAATTCTGAAATTTTTTGCTTTTTCCTGCTAATCCTAGCATGATAAAGAAGATTCAAAGAGAGTGAGATGCCAGCTCCTTTCATTCAGTCAGTAGCTTCAAACATTTCTGGTATATGAAAAACATGTTTTTCAATGGCAAAAATCAATGAATATTGTAAATGCACAAACAGTAATATCTCCACATTGCACGGTGCAATTCTGAAATTTTTAGCTTTTTCCTGTTAATCCTAGCATGATAAAGAAGATTCAAAGAGAGTGAGATGCCAGCTCCTTTCATTCAGTCAGTAGCTTCAAACATTTCTGGACGTTTTTCAATGGCAAAAATCAATGAATATTGTAAATGCACAAACAGTAATATCTCCACATTGCACGGTGCAATTCTGAAATTTTTAGCTTTTTCCTGTTAATCCTAGCATGATAAAGAAGATTCAAAGAGAGTGAGATGCCAGCTCCTTTCATTCAGTCAGTAGCTTCAAACATTTCTGGTATATGAAAAACATGTTTTTCAATGGCAAAAATCAATGAATATTGTAAATGCACAAACAGTAATATCTCCACATTGCAAGGTGCAATTCTGAAATTTTTTGCTTTTTCCTGTTAATCCTAGCATAATAAAGAAGATTCAAAGAGAGTGAGATGCCAGCTCCTTTCATTCAGTCAGTAGCTTCAAACATTTCTGGTATATGAAAAACATGTTTTTCAATGGCAAAAATCAATGAATATTGTAAATGCGCAAACAGTAATATCTCCACATTGCAAGGTGCAATTCTGAAATTTTTTGCTTTTTCCTGTTAATCCTAGCATGATAAAGAAGATTCAAAGAGAGTGAGATGCCAGCTCCTTTCATTCAGTCAGTAGCTTCAAACATTTCTGGTATATGAAAAACATGTTTTTCAATGGCAAAAATCAATGAATATTGTAAATGCACAAACAGTAATATCTCCACATTGCAAGGTGCAATTCTGAAATTTTTTGCTTTTTCCTGCTAATCCTAGCATGATAAAGAAGATTCAAAGAGAGTGAGATGCCAGCTCCTTTCATTCAGTCAGTAGCTTCAAACATTTCTGGTATATGAAAAACATGTTTTTCAATGGCAAAAATCAATGAATATTGTAAATGCACAAACAGTAATATCTCCACATTGCACGGTGCAATTCTGAAATTTTTAGCTTTTTCCTGTTAATCCTAGCATGATAAAGAAGATTCAAAGAGAGTGAGATGCCAGCTCCTTTCATTCAGTCAGTAGCTTCAAACATTTCTGGTATATGAAAAACATGTTTTTCAATGGCAAAAATCAATGAATATTGTAAATGCACAAACAGTAATATCTCCACATTGCAAGGTGCAATTCTGAAATTTTTTGCTTTTTCCTGTTAATCCTAGCATGATAAAGAAGATTCAAAGAGAGTGAGATGCCAGCTCCTTTCATTCAGTCAGTAGCTTCAAACATTTCTGGTATATGAAAAACATGTTTTTCAATGGCAAAAATCAATGAATATTGTAAATGCACAAACAGTAATATCTCCACATTGCAAGGTGCAATTCTGAAATTTTTTGCTTTTTCCTGCTAATCCTAGCATGATAAAGAAGATTCAAAGAGAGTGAGATGCCAGCTCCTTTCATTCAGTCAGTAGCTTCAAACATTTCTGGTATATGAAAAACATGTTTTTCAATGGCAAAAATCAATGAATATTGTAAATGCACAAACAGTAATATCTCCACATTGCACGGTGCAATTCTGAAATTTTTAGCTTTTTCCTGTTAATCCTAGCATGATAAAGAAGATTCAAAGAGAGTGAGATGCCAGCTCCTTTCATTCAGTCAGTAGCTTCAAACATTTCTGGTATATGAAAAACATGTTTTTCAATGGCAAAAATCAATGAATATTGTAAATGCACAAACAGTAATATCTCCACATTGCAAGGTGCAATTCTGAAATTTTTTGCTTTTTCCTGCTAATCCTAGCATGATAAAGAAGATTCAAAGAGAGTGAGATGCCAGCTCCTTTCATTCAGTCAGTAGCTTCAAACATTTCTGGTATATGAAAAACATGTTTTTCAATGGCAAAAATCAATGAATATTGTAAATGCACAAACAGTAATATCTCCACATTGCACGGTGCAATTCTGAAATTTTTAGCTTTTTCCTGTTAATCCTAGCATGATAAAGAAGATTCAAAGAGAGTGAGATGCCAGCTCCTTTCATTCAGTCAGTAGCTTCAAACATTTCTGGTATATGAAAAACATGTTTTTCAATGGCAAAAATCAATGAATATTGTAAATGCACAAACAGTAATATCTCCACATTGCAAGGTGCAATTCTGAAATTTTTTGCTTTTTCCTGTTAATCCTAGCATGATAAAGAAGATTCAAAGAGAGTGAGATGCCAGCTCCTTTCATTCAGTCAGTAGCTTCAAACATTTCTGGTATATGAAAAACGTTTTTCAATGGCAAAAATCAATGAATATTGTAAATGCACAAACAGTAATATCTCCACATTGCAAGGTGCAATTCTGAAATTTTTTGCTTTTTCCTGCTAATCCTAGCATGATAAAGAAGATTCAAAGAGAGTGAGATGCCAGCTCCTTTCATTCAGTCAGTAGCTTCAAACATTTCTGGTATATGAAAAACATGTTTTTCAATGGCAAAAATCAATGAATATTGTAAATGCACAAACAGTAATATCTCCACATTGCAAGGTGCAATTCTGAAATTTTTTGCTTTTTCCTGCTAATCCTAGCATGATAAAGAAGATTCAAAGAGAGTGAGATGCCAGCTCCTTTCATTCAGTCAGTAGCTTCAAACATTTCTGGTATATGAAAAACATGTTTTTCAATGGCAAAAATCAATGAATATTGTAAATGCACAAACAGTAATATCTCCACATTGCACGGTGCAATTCTGAAATTTTTAGCTTTTTCCTGTTAATCCTAGCATGATAAAGAAGATTCAAAGAGAGTGAGATGCCAGCTCCTTTCATTCAGTCAGTAGCTTCAAACATTTCTGGTATATGAAAAACATGTTTTTCAATGGCAAAAATCAATGAATATTGTAAATGCACAAACAGTAATATCTCCACATTGCAAGGTGCAATTCTGAAATTTTTTGCTTTTTCCTGTTAATCCTAGCATAATAAAGAAGATTCAAAGAGAGTGAGATGCCAGCTCCTTTCATTCAGTCAGTAGCTTCAAACATTTCTGGTATATGAAAAACATGTTTTTCAATGGCAAAAATCAATGAATATTGTAAATGCACAAACAGTAATATCTCCACATTGCAAGGTGCAATTCTGAAATTTTTTGCTTGTTCCTGTTAATCCTAGCATGATAAAGAAGATTCAAAGAGAGTGAGATGCCAGCTCCTTTCATTCAGTCAGTAGCTTCAAACATTTCTGGTATATGAAAAACATGTTTTTCAATGGCAAAAATCAATGAATATTGTAAATGCACAAACAGTAATATCTCCACATTGCAAGGTGCAATTCTGAAATTTTTTGCTTTTTCCTGCTAATCCTAGCATGATAAAGAAGATTCAAAGAGAGTGAGATGCCAGCTCCTTTCATTCAGTCAGTAGCTTCAAACATTTCTGGTATATGAAAAACATGTTTTTCAATGGCAAAAATCAATGAATATTGTAAATGCACAAACAGTAATATCTCCACATTGCACGGTGCAATTCTGAAATTTTTAGCTTTTTCCTGTTAATCCTAGCATGATAAAGAAGATTCAAAGAGAGTGAGATGCCAGCTCCTTTCATTCAGTCAGTAGCTTCAAACATTTCTGGTATATGAAAAACATGTTTTTCAATGGCAAAAATCAATGAATATTGTAAATGCACAAACAGTAATATCTCCACATTGCAAGGTGCAATTCTGAAATTTTTTGCTTTTTCCTGTTAATCCTAGCATGATAAAGAAGATTCAAAGAGAGTGAGATGCCAGCTCCTTTCATTCAGTCAGTAGCTTCAAACATTTCTGGTATATGAAAAACATGTTTTTCAATGGCAAAAATCAATGAATATTGTAAATGCACAAACAGTAATATCTCCACATTGCAAGGTGCAATTCTGAAATTTTTTGCTTTTTCCTGCTAATCCTAGCATGATAAAGAAGATTCAAAGAGAGTGAGATGCCAGCTCCTTTCATTCAGTCAGTAGCTTCAAACATTTCTGGTATATGAAAAACATGTTTTTCAATGGCAAAAATCAATGAATATTGTAAATGCACAAACAGTAATATCTCCACATTGCACGGTGCAATTCTGAAATTTTTAGCTTTTTCCTGTTAATCCTAGCATGATAAAGAAGATTCAAAGAGAGTGAGATGCCAGCTCCTTTCATTCAGTCAGTAGCTTCAAACATTTCTGGACGTTTTTCAATGGCAAAAATCAATGAATATTGTAAATGCACAAACAGTAATATCTCCACATTGCACGGTGCAATTCTGAAATTTTTAGCTTTTTCCTGTTAATCCTAGCATGATAAAGAAGATTCAAAGAGAGTGAGATGCCAGCTCCTTTCATTCAGTCAGTAGCTTCAAACATTTCTGGTATATGAAAAACATGTTTTTCAATGGCAAAAATCAATGAATATTGTAAATGCACAAACAGTAATATCTCCACATTGCAAGGTGCAATTCTGAAATTTTTTGCTTTTTCCTGTTAATCCTAGCATAATAAAGAAGATTCAAAGAGAGTGAGATGCCAGCTCCTTTCATTCAGTCAGTAGCTTCAAACATTTCTGGTATATGAAAAACATGTTTTTCAATGGCAAAAATCAATGAATATTGTAAATGCACAAACAGTAATATCTCCACATTGCAAGGTGCAATTCTGAAATTTTTTGCTTTTTCCTGCTAATCCTAGCATGATAAAGAAGATTCAAAGAGAGTGAGATGCCAGCTCCTTTCATTCAGTCAGTAGCTTCAAACATTTCTGGTATATGAAAAACATGTTTTTCAATGGCAAAAATCAATGAATATTGTAAATGCACAAACAGTAATATCTCCACATTGCACGGTGCAATTCTGAAATTTTTAGCTTTTTCCTGTTAATCCTAGCATGATAAAGAAGATTCAAAGAGAGTGAGATGCCAGCTCCTTTCATTCAGTCAGTAGCTTCAAACATTTCTGGTATATGAAAAACATGTTTTTCAATGGCAAAAATCAATGAATATTGTAAATGCACAAACAGTAATATCTCCACATTGCAAGGTGCAATTCTGAAATTTTTTGCTTTTTCCTGTTAATCCTAGCATGATAAAGAAGATTCAAAGAGAGTGAGATGCCAGCTCCTTTCATTCAGTCAGTAGCTTCAAACATTTCTGGTATATGAAAAACATGTTTTTCAATGGCAAAAATCAATGAATATTGTAAATGCACAAACAGTAATATCTCCACATTGCAAGGTGCAATTCTGAAATTTTTTGCTTTTTCCTGCTAATCCTAGCATGATAAAGAAGATTCAAAGAGAGTGAGATGCCAGCTCCTTTCATTCAGTCAGTAGCTTCAAACATTTCTGGTATATGAAAAACATGTTTTTCAATGGCAAAAATCAATGAATATTGTAAATGCACAAACAGTAATATCTCCACATTGCACGGTGCAATTCTGAAATTTTTAGCTTTTTCCTGTTAATCCTAGCATGATAAAGAAGATTCAAAGAGAGTGAGATGCCAGCTCCTTTCATTCAGTCAGTAGCTTCAAACATTTCTGGTATATGAAAAACATGTTTTTCAATGGCAAAAATCAATGAATATTGTAAATGCACAAACAGTAATATCTCCACATTGCAAGGTGCAATTCTGAAATTTTTTGCTTTTTCCTGCTAATCCTAGCATGATAAAGAAGATTCAAAGAGAGTGAGATGCCAGCTCCTTTCATTCAGTCAGTAGCTTCAAACATTTCTGGTATATGAAAAACATGTTTTTCAATGGCAAAAATCAATGAATATTGTAAATGCACAAACAGTAATATCTCCACATTGCACGGTGCAATTCTGAAATTTTTAGCTTTTTCCTGTTAATCCTAGCATGATAAAGAAGATTCAAAGAGAGTGAGATGCCAGCTCCTTTCATTCAGTCAGTAGCTTCAAACATTTCTGGTATATGAAAAACATGTTTTTCAATGGCAAAAATCAATGAATATTGTAAATGCACAAACAGTAATATCTCCACATTGCAAGGTGCAATTCTGAAATTTTTTGCTTTTTCCTGTTAATCCTAGCATGATAAAGAAGATTCAAAGAGAGTGAGATGCCAGCTCCTTTCATTCAGTCAGTAGCTTCAAACATTTCTGGTATATGAAAAACGTTTTTCAATGGCAAAAATCAATGAATATTGTAAATGCACAAACAGTAATATCTCCACATTGCAAGGTGCAATTCTGAAATTTTTTGCTTTTTCCTGCTAATCCTAGCATGATAAAGAAGATTCAAAGAGAGTGAGATGCCAGCTCCTTTCATTCAGTCAGTAGCTTCAAACATTTCTGGTATATGAAAAACATGTTTTTCAATGGCAAAAATCAATGAATATTGTAAATGCACAAACAGTAATATCTCCACATTGCAAGGTGCAATTCTGAAATTTTTTGCTTTTTCCTGCTAATCCTAGCATGATAAAGAAGATTCAAAGAGAGTGAGATGCCAGCTCCTTTCATTCAGTCAGTAGCTTCAAACATTTCTGGTATATGAAAAACATGTTTTTCAATGGCAAAAATCAATGAATATTGTAAATGCACAAACAGTAATATCTCCACATTGCACGGTGCAATTCTGAAATTTTTAGCTTTTTCCTGTTAATCCTAGCATGATAAAGAAGATTCAAAGAGAGTGAGATGCCAGCTCCATTCATTCAGTCAGTAGCTTCAAACATTTCTGGTATATGAAAAACATGTTTTTCAATGGCAAAAATCAATGAATATTGTAAATGCACAAACAGTAATATCTCCACATTGCAAGGTGCAATTCTGAAATTTTTTGCTTTTTCCTGCTAATCCTAGCATGATAAAGAAGATTCAAAGAGAGTGAGATGCCAGCTCCTTTCATTCAGTCAGTAGCTTCAAACATTTCTGGTATATGAAAAAGATGTTTTTCAATGGCAAAAATCAATGAATATTGTAAATGCACAAACAGTAATATCTCCACATTGCAAGGTGCAATTCTGAAATTTTTTGCTTTTTCCTGCTAATCCTAGCATGATAAAGAAGATTCAAAGAGAGTGAGATGCCAGCTCCTTTCATTCAGTCAGTAGCTTCAAACATTTCTGGTATATGAAAAACATGTTTTTCAATGGCAAAAATCAATGAATATTGTAAATGCACAAACAGTAATATCTCCACATTGCACGGTGCAATTCTGAAATTTTTAGCTTTTTCCTGTTAAACCTAGCATGATAAAGAAGATTCAAAGAGAGTGAGATGCCAGCTCCTTTCATTCAGTCAGTAGCTTCAAACATTTCTGGACGTTTTTCAATGGCAAAAATCAATGAATATTGTAAATGCACAAACAGTAATATCTCCACATTGCACGGTGCAATTCTGAAATTTTTAGCTTTTTCCTGTTAATCCTAGCATGATAAAGAAGATTCAAAGAGAGTGAGATGCCAGCTCCTTTCATTCAGTCAGTAGCTTCAAACATTTCTGGTATATGAAAAACATGTTTTTCAATGGCAAAAATCAATGAATATTGTAAATGCACAAACAGTAATATCTCCACATTGCAAGGTGCAATTCTGAAATTTTTTGCTTTTTCCTGTTAATCCTAGCATAATAAAGAAGATTCAAAGAGAGTGAGATGCCAGCTCCTTTCATTCAGTCAGTAGCTTCAAACATTTCTGGTATATGAAAAACATGTTTTTCAATGGCAAAAATCAATGAATATTGTAAATGCACAAACAGTAATATCTCCACATTGCAAGGTGCAATTCTGAAATTTTTTGCTTTTTCCTGTTAATCCTAGCATGATAAAGAAGATTCAAAGAGAGTGAGATGCCAGCTCCTTTCATTCAGTCAGTAGCTTCAAACATTTCTGGTATATGAAAAACATGTTTTTCAATGGC
The DNA here is from genome assembly GCF_046119375.1 of Phyllobates terribilis. NCBI lineage: Eukaryota > Metazoa > Chordata > Amphibia > Anura > Dendrobatidae > Phyllobates > Phyllobates terribilis. The sequence continues at coordinate 26,400 of NW_027371410.1, forward strand.
AAAAATCAATGAATATTGTAAATGCACAAACAGTAATATCTCCACATTGCAAGGTGCAATTCTGAAATTTTTTGCTTTTTCCTGCTAATCCTAGCATGATAAAGAAGATTCAAAGAGAGTGAGATGCCAGCTCCTTTCATTCAGTCAGTAGCTTCAAACATTTCTGGTATATGAAAAACATGTTTTTCAATGGCAAAAATCAATGAATATTGTAAATGCACAAACAGTAATATCTCCACATTGCACGGTGCAATTCTGAAATTTTTAGCTTTTTCCTGTTAATCCTAGCATGATAAAGAAGATTCAAAGAGAGTGAGATGCCAGCTCCTTTCATTCAGTCAGTAGCTTCAAACATTTCTGGTATATGAAAAACATGTTTTTCAATGGCAAAAATCAATGAATATTGTAAATGCACAAACAGTAATATCTCCACATTGCAAGGTGCAATTCTGAAATTTTTTGCTTTTTCCTGTTAATCCTAGCATGATAAAGAAGATTCAAAGAGAGTGAGATGCCAGCTCCTTTCATTCAGTCAGTAGCTTCAAACATTTCTGGTATATGAAAAACATGTTTTTCAATGGCAAAAATCAATGAATATTGTAAATGCACAAACAGTAATATCTCCACATTGCAAGGTGCAATTCTGAAATTTTTTGCTTTTTCCTGCTAATCCTAGCATGATAAAGAAGATTCAAAGAGAGTGAGATGCCAGCTCCTTTCATTCAGTCAGTAGCTTCAAACATTTCTGGTATATGAAAAACATGTTTTTCAATGGCAAAAATCAATGAATATTGTAAATGCACAAACAGTAATATCTCCACATTGCACGGTGCAATTCTGAAATTTTTAGCTTTTTCCTGTTAATCCTAGCATGATAAAGAAGATTCAAAGAGAGTGAGATGCCAGCTCCTTTCATTCAGTCAGTAGCTTCAAACATTTCTGGTATATGAAAAACATGTTTTTCAATGGCAAAAATCAATGAATATTGTAAATGCACAAACAGTAATATCTCCACATTGCAAGGTGCAATTCTGAAATTTTTTGCTTTTTCCTGCTAATCCTAGCATGATAAAGAAGATTCAAAGAGAGTGAGATGCCAGCTCCTTTCATTCAGTCAGTAGCTTCAAACATTTCTGGTATATGAAAAACATGTTTTTCAATGGCAAAAATCAATGAATATTGTAAATGCACAAACAGTAATATCTCCACATTGCACGGTGCA
>NW_027371411.1:0-27609 GCF_046119375.1 Phyllobates terribilis
CAGTCAGTAGCTTCAAACATTTCTGGACGTTTTTCAATGGCAAAAATCAATGAATATTGTAAATGCACAAACAGTAATATCTCCACATTGCAAGGTGCAATTCTGAAATTTTTTGCTTTTTCCTGTTAATCCTAGCATGATAAAGAAGATTCAAAGAGAGTGAGATGCCAGCTCCTTTCATTCAGTCAGTAGCTTCAAACATTTCTGGTATATGAAAAACATGTTTTTCAATGGCAAAAATCAATGAATATTGTAAATGCACAAACAGTAATATCTCCACATTGCAAGGTGCAATTCTGAAATTTTTTGCTTTTTCCTGCTAATCCTAGCATGATAAAGAAGATTCAAAGAGAGTGAGATGCCAGCTCCTTTCATTCAGTCAGTAGCTTCAAACATTTCTGGTATATGAAAAACATGTTTTTCAATGGCAAAAATCAATGAATATTGTAAATGCACAAACAGTAATATCTCCACATTGCAAGGTGCAATTCTGAAATTTTTTGCTTTTTCCTGCTAATCCTAGCATGATAAAGAAGATTCAAAGAGAGTGAGATGCCAGCTCCTTTCATTCAGTCAGTAGCTTCAAACATTTCTGGACGTTTTTCAATGGCAAAAATCAATGAATATTGTAAATGCACAAACAGTAATATCTCCACATTGCAAGGTGCAATTCTGAAATTTTTTGCTTTTTCCTGTTAATCCTAGCATGATAAAGAAGATTCAAAGAGAGTGAGATGCCAGCTCCTTTCATTCAGTCAGTAGCTTCAAACATTTCTGGACGTTTTTCAATGGCAAAAATCAATGAATATTGTAAATGCACAAACAGTAATATCTCCACATTGCAAGGTGCAATTCTGAAATTTTTTGCTTTTTCCTGTTAATCCTAGCATGATAAAGAAGATTCAAAGAGAGTGAGATGCCAGCTCCTTTCATTCAGTCAGTAGCTTCAAACATTTCTGGTATATGAAAAACGTTTTTCAATGGCAAAAATCAATGAATATTGTAAATGCACAAACAGTAATATCTCCACATTGCAAGGTGCAATTCTGAAATTTTTTGCTTTTTCCTGCTAATCCTAGCATGATAAAGAAGATTCAAAGAGAGTGAGATGCCAGCTCCTTTCATTCAGTAAGTAGCTTCAAACATTTCTGGTATATGAAAAACATGTTTTTCAATGGCAAAAATCAATGAATATTGTAAATGCACAAACAGTAATATCTCCACATTGCAAGGTGCAATTCTGAAATTTTTTGCTTTTTCCTGCTAATCCTAGCATGATAAAAAAGATTCAAAGAGAGTGAGATGCCAGCTCCTTTCATTCAGTCAGTAGCTTCAAACATTTCTGGATGTTTTTCAATGGCAAAAATCAATGAATATTGTAAATGCACAAACAGTAATATCTCCACATTGCAAGGTGCAATTCTGAAATTTTTTGCTTTTTCCTGTTAATCCTAGCATGATAAAGAAGATTCAAAGAGAGTGAGATGCCAGCTCCTTTCATTCAGTCAGTAGCTTCAAATATTTCTGGTATATGAAAAACGTTTTTCAATGGCAAAAATCAATGAATATTGTAAATGCACAAACAGTAATATCTCCACATTGCAAGGTGCAATTCTGAAATTTTTTGCTTTTTCCTGCTAATCCTAGCATGATAAAGAAGATTCAAAGAGAGTGAGATGCCAGCTCCTTTCATTCAGTCAGTAGCTTCAAACATTTCTGGTATATGAAAAACATGTTTTTCAATGGCAAAAATCAATGAATATTGTAAATGCACAAACAGTAATATCTCCACATTGCAAGGTGCAATTCTGAAATTTTTTGCTTTTTCCTGCTAATCCTAGCATGATAAAGAAGATTCAAAGAGAGTGAGATGCCAGCTCCTTTCATTCAGTCAGTAGCTTCAAACATTTCTGGACGTTTTTCAATGGCAAAAATCAATGAATATTGTAAATGCACAAACAGTAATATCTCCACATTGCAAGGTGCAATTCTGAAATTTTTTGCTTTTTCCTGTTAATCCTAGCATGATAAAGAAGATTCAAAGAGAGTGAGATGCCAGCTCCTTTCATTCAGTCAGTAGCTTCAAACATTTCTGGTATATGAAAAACATGTTTTTCAATGGCAAAAATCAATGAATATTGTAAATGCACAAACAGTAATATCTCCACATTGCAAGGTGCAATTCTGAAATTTTTTGCTTTTTCCTGCTAATCCTAGCATGATAAAGAAGATTCAAAGAGAGTGAGATGCCAGCTCCTTTCATTCAGTCAGTAGCTTCAAACATTTCTGGTATATGAAAAACATGTTTTTCAATGGCAAAAATCAATGAATATTGTAAATGCACAAACAGTAATATCTCCACATTGCAAGGTGCAATTCTGAAATTTTTTGCTTTTTCCTGTTAATCCTAGCATGATAAAGAAGATTCAAAGAGAGTGAGATGCCAGCTCCTTTCATTCAGTCAGTAGCTTCAAACATTTCTGGACGTTTTTCAATGGCAAAAATCAATGAATATTGTAAATGCACAAACAGTAATATCTCCACATTGCAAGGTGCAATTCTGAAATTTTTTGCTTTTTCCTGTTAATCCTAGCATGATAAAGAAGATTCAAAGAGAGTGAGATGCCAGCTCCTTTCATTCAGTCAGTAGCTTCAAACATTTCTGGTATATGAAAAACGTTTTTCAATGGCAAAAATCAATGAATATTGTAAATGCACAAACAGTAATATCTCCACATTGCAAGGTGCAATTCTGAAATTTTTTGCTTTTTCCTGCTAATCCTAGCATGATAAAGAAGATTCAAAGAGAGTGAGATGCCAGCTCCTTTCATTCAGTAAGTAGCTTCAAACATTTCTGGTATATGAAAAACATGTTTTTCAATGGCAAAAATCAATGAATATTGTAAATGCACAAACAGTAATATCTCCACATTGCAAGGTGCAATTCTGAAATTTTTTGCTTTTTCCTGCTAATCCTAGCATGATAAAAAAGATTCAAAGAGAGTGAGATGCCAGCTCCTTTCATTCAGTCAGTAGCTTCAAACATTTCTGGATGTTTTTCAATGGCAAAAATCAATGAATATTGTAAATGCACAAACAGTAATATCTCCACATTGCAAGGTGCAATTCTGAAATTTTTTGCTTTTTCCTGTTAATCCTAGCATGATAAAGAAGATTCAGAGTGAGATGCCAGCTCCTTTCATTCAGTCAGTAGCTTCAAACATTTCTGGTATATGAAAAACGTTTTTCAATGGCAAAAATCAATGAATATTGTAAATGCACAAACAGTAATATCTCCACATTGCAAGGTGCAATTCTGAAATTTTTTGCTTTTTCCTGCTAATCCTAGCATGATAAAGAAGATTCAAAGAGAGTGAGATGCCAGCTCCTTTCATTCAGTCAGTAGCTTCAAACATTTCTGGTATATGAAAAACATGTTTTTCAATGGCAAAAATCAATGAATATTGTAAATGCACAAACAGTAATATCTCCACATTGCAAGGTGCAATTCTGAAATTTTTTGCTTTTTCCTGCTAATCCTAGCATGATAAAGAAGATTCAAAGAGAGTGAGATGCCAGCTCCTTTCATTCAGTCAGTAGCTTCAAACATTTCTGGACGTTTTTCAATGGCAAAAATCAATGAATATTGTAAATGCACAAACAGTAATATCTCCACATTGCAAGGTGCAATTCTGAAATTTTTTGCTTTTTCCTGTTAATCCTAGCATGATAAAGAAGATTCAAAGAGAGTGAGATGCCAGCTCCTTTCATTCAGTCAGTAGCTTCAAACATTTCTGGTATATGAAAAACATGTTTTTCAATGGCAAAAATCAATGAATATTGTAAATGCACAAACAGTAATATCTCCACATTGCAAGGTGCAATTCTGAAATTTTTTGCTTTTTCCTGCTAATCCTAGCATGATAAAGAAGATTCAAAGAGAGTGAGATGCCAGCTCCTTTCATTCAGTCAGTAGCTTCAAACATTTCTGGTATATGAAAAACACATGTTTTTCAATGGCAAAAATCAATGAATATTGTAAATGCACAAACAGTAATATCTCCACATTGCAAGGTGCAATTCTGAAATTTTTTGCTTTTTCCTGCTAATCCTAGCATGATAAAGAAGATTCAAAGAGAGTGAGATGCCAGCTCCTTTCATTCAGTCAGTAGCTTCAAACATTTCTGGTATATGAAAAACATGTTTTTCAATGGCAAAAATCAATGAATATTGTAAATGCACAAACAGTAATATCTCCACATTGCAAGGTGCAATTCTGAAATTTTTAGCTTTTTCCTGTTAATCCTAGCATGATAAAGAAGATTCAAAGAGAGTGAGATGCCAGCTCCTTTCATTCAGTCAGTAGCTTCAAACATTTGTGGACGTTTTTCAATGGCAAAAATCAATGAATATTGTAAATGCACAAACAGTAATATCTCCACATTGCAAGGTGCAATTCTGAAATTTTTTGCTTTTTCCTGCTAATCCTAGCATGATAAAGAAGATTCAAAGAGAGTGAGATGCCAGCTCCTTTCATTCAGTCAGTAGCTTCAAACATTTCTGGACGTTTTTCAATGGCAAAAATCAATGAATATTGTAAATGCACAAACAGTAATATCTCCACATTGCAAGGTGCAATTCTGAAATTTTTTGCTTTTTCCTGTTAATCCTAGCATGATAAAGAAGATTCAAAGAGAGTGAGATGCCAGCTCCTTTCATTCAGTCAGTAGCTTCAAACATTTCTGGTATATGAAAAACATGTTTTTCAATGGCAAAAATCAATGAATATTGTAAATGCACAAACAGTAATATCTCCACATTGCAAGGTGCAATTCTGAAATTTTTTGCTTTTTCCTGCTAATCCTAGCATGATAAAGAAGATTCAAAGAGAGTGAGATGCCAGCTCCTTTCATTCAGTCAGTAGCTTCAAACATTTCTGGTATATGAAAAACATGTTTTTCAATGGCAAAAATCAATGAATATTGTAAATGCACAAACAGTAATATCTCCACATTGCAAGGTGCAATTCTGAAATTCTTTGCTTTTTCCTGCTAATCCTAGCATGATAAAGAAGATTCAAAGAGAGTGAGATGCCAGCTCCTTTCATTCAGTCAGTAGCTTCAAACATTTCTGGTATATGAAAAACATGTTTTTCAATGGCAAAAATCAATGAATATTGTAAATGCACAAACAGTAATATCTCCACATTGCAAGGTGCAGTTCTGAAATTTTTAGCTTTTTCCTGTTAATCCTAGCATGATAAAGAAGATTCAAAGAGAGTGAGATGCCAGCGCCTTTCATTCAGTCAGTAGCTTCAAACATTTCTGGACGTTTTTCAATGGCAAAAATCAATGAATATTGTAAATGCACAAACAGTAATATCTCCACATTGCAAGGTGCAATTCTGAAATTTTTTGCTTTTTCCTGTTAATCCTAGCATGATAAAGAAGATTCAAAGAGAGTGAGATGCCAGCTCCTTTCATTCAGTCAGTAGCTTCAAACATTTCTGGTATATGAAAAACATGTTTTTCAATGGCAAAAATCAATGAATATTGTAAATGCACAAACAGTAATATCTCCACACTGCAAGGTGCAATTCTGAAATTTTTTGCTTTTTCCTGCTAATCCTAGCATGATAAAGAAGATTCAAAGAGAGTGAGATGCCAGCTCCTTTCATTCAGTCAGTAGCTTCAAACATTTCTGGTATATGAAAAACATGTTTTTCAATGGCAAAAATCAATGAATATTGTAAATGCACAAACAGTAATATCTCCACATTGCAAGGTGCAATTCTGAAATTTTTTGCTTTTTCCTGCTAATCCTAGCATGATAAAGAAGATTCAAAGAGAGTGAGATGCCAGCTCCTTTCATTCAGTCAGTAGCTTCAAACATTTCTGGACGTTTTTCAATGGCAAAAATCAATGAATATTGTAAATGCACAAACAGTAATATCTCCACATTGCAAGGTGCAATTCTGAAATTTTTTGCTTTTTCCTGTTAATCCTAGCATGATAAAGAAGATTCAAAGAGAGTGAGATGCCAGCTCCTTTCATTCAGTCAGTAGCTTCAAACATTTCTGGACGTTTTTCAATGGCAAAAATCAATGAATATTGTAAATGCACAAACAGTAATATCTCCACATTGCAAGGTGCAATTCTGAAATTTTTTGCTTTTTCCTGTTAATCCTAGCATGATAAAGAAGATTCAAAGAGAGTGAGATGCCAGCTCCTTTCATTCAGTCAGTAGCTTCAAACATTTCTGGTATATGAAAAACGTTTTTCAATGGCAAAAATCAATGAATATTGTAAATGCACAAACAGTAATATCTCCACATTGCAAGGTGCAATTCTGAAATTTTTTGCTTTTTCCTGCTAATCCTAGCATGATAAAGAAGATTCAAAGAGAGTGAGATGCCAGCTCCTTTCATTCAGTCAGTAGCTTCAAACATTTCTGGTATATGAAAAACAAGTTTTTCAATGGCAAAAATCAATGAATATTGTAAATGCACAAACAGTAATATCTCCACATTGCAAGGTGCAATTCTGAAATTTTTTGCTTTTTCCTGCTAATCCTAGCATGATAAAAAAGATTCAAAGAGAGTGAGATGCCAGCTCCTTTCATTCAGTCAGTAGCTTCAAACATTTCTGGATGTTTTTCAATGGCAAAAATCAATGAATATTGTAAATGCACAAACAGTAATATCTCCACATTGCAAGGTGCAATTCTGAAATTTTTTGCTTTTTCCTGTTAATCCTAGCATGATAAAGAAGATTCAAAGAGAGTGAGATGCCAGCTCCTTTCATTCAGTCAGTAGCTTCAAACATTTCTGGTATATGAAAAACGTTTTTCAATGGCAAAAATCAATGAATATTGTAAATGCACAAACAGTAATATCTCCACATTGCAAGGTGCAATTCTGAAATTTTTTGCTTTTTCCTGCTAATCCTAGCATGATAAAGAAGATTCAAAGAGAGTGAGATGCCAGCTCCTTTCATTCAGTCAGTAGCTTCAAACATTTCTGGTATATGAAAAACATGTTTTTCAATGGCAAAAATCAATGAATATTGTAAATGCACAAACAGTAATATCTCCACATTGCAAGGTGCAATTCTGAAATTTTTTGCTTTTTCCTGCTAATCCTAGCATGATAAAGAAGATTCAAAGAGAGTGAGATGCCAGCTCCTTTCATTCAGTCAGTAGCTTCAAACATTTCTGGACGTTTTTCAATGGCAAAAATCAATGAATATTGTAAATGCACAAACAGTAATATCTCCACATTGCAAGGTGCAATTCTGAAATTTTTTGCTTTTTCCTGTTAATCCTAGCATGATAAAGAAGATTCAAAGAGAGTGAGATGCCAGCTCCTTTCATTCAGTCAGTAGCTTCAAACATTTCTGGTATATGAAAAACGTTTTTCAATGGCAAAAATCAATGAATATTGTAAATGCACAAACAGTAATATCTCCACATTGCAAGGTGCAATTCTGAAATTTTTTGCTTTTTCCTGCTAATCCTAGCATGATAAAGAAGATTCAAAGAGAGTGAGATGCCAGCTCCTTTCATTCAGTCAGTAGCTTCAAACATTTCTGGTATATGAAAAACATGTTTTTCAATGGCAAAAATCAATGAATATTGTAAATGCACAAACAGTAATATCTCCACATTGCAAGGTGCAATTCTGAAATTTTTTGCTTTTTCCTGCTAATCCTAGCATGATAAAGAAGATTCAAAGAGAGTGAGATGCCAGCTCCTTTCATTCAGTCAGTAGCTTCAAACATTTCTGGACGTTTTTCAATGGCAAAAATCAATGAATATTGTAAATGCACAAACAGTAATATCTCCACATTGCAAGGTGCAATTCTGAAATTTTTTGCTTTTTCCTGTTAATCCTAGCATGATAAAGAAGATTCAAAGAGAGTGAGATGCCAGCTCCTTTCATTCAGTCAGTAGCTTCAAACATTTCTGGTATATGAAAAACATGTTTTTCAATGGCAAAAATCAATGAATATTGTAAATGCACAAACAGTAATATCTCCACATTGCAAGGTGCAATTCTGAAATTTTTTGCTTTTTCCTGCTAATCCTAGCATGATAAAGAAGATTCAAAGAGAGTGAGATGCCAGCTCCTTTCATTCAGTCAGTAGCTTCAAACATTTCTGGTATATGAAAAACACATGTTTTTCAATGGCAAAAATCAATGAATATTGTAAATGCACAAACAGTAATATCTCCACATTGCAAGGTGCAATTCTGAAATTTTTTGCTTTTTCCTGCTAATCCTAGCATGATAAAGAAGATTCAAAGAGAGTGAGATGCCAGCTCCTTTCATTCAGTCAGTAGCTTCAAACATTTCTGGTATATGAAAAACATGTTTTTCAATGGCAAAAATCAATGAATATTGTAAATGCACAAACAGTAATATCTCCACATTGCAAGGTGCAATTCTGAAATTTTTTGCTTTTTCCTGCTAATCCTAGCATGATAAAGAAGATTCAAAGAGAGTGAGATGCCAGCTCCTTTCATTCAGTCAGTAGCTTCAAACATTTCTGGACGTTTTTCAATGGCAAAAATCAATGAATATTGTAAATGCACAAACAGTAATATCTCCACATTGCAAGGTGCAATTCTGAAATTTTTTGCTTTTTCCTGTTAATCCTAGCATGATAAAGAAGATTCAAAGAGAGTGAGATGCCAGCTCCTTTCATTCAGTCAGTAGCTTCAAACATTTCTGGTATATGAAAAACATGTTTTTCAATGGCAAAAATCAATGAATATTGTAAATGCACAAACAGTAATATCTCCACATTGCAAGGTGCAATTCTGAAATTTTTTGCTTTTTCCTGCTAATCCTAGCATGATAAAGAAGATTCAAAGAGAGTGAGATGCCAGCTCCTTTCATTCAGTCAGTAGCTTCAAACATTTCTGGTATATGAAAAACGTTTTTCAATGGCAAAAATCAATGAATATTGTAAATGCACAAACAGTAATATCTCCACATTGCAAGGTGCAATTCTGAAATTTTTTGCTTTTTCCTGCTAATCCTAGCATGATAAAGAAGATTCAAAGAGAGTGAGATGCCAGCTCCTTTCATTCAGTCAGTAGCTTCAAACATTTCTGGTATATGAAAAACAAGTTTTTCAATGGCAAAAATCAATGAATATTGTAAATGCACAAACAGTAATATCTCCACATTGCAAGGTGCAATTCTGAAATTTTTTGCTTTTTCCTGCTAATCCTAGCATGATAAAAAAGATTCAAAGAGAGTGAGATGCCAGCTCCTTTCATTCAGTCAGTAGCTTCAAACATTTCTGGATGTTTTTCAATGGCAAAAATCAATGAATATTGTAAATGCACAAACAGTAATATCTCCACATTGCAAGGTGCAATTCTGAAATTTTTTGCTTTTTCCTGTTAATCCTAGCATGATAAAGAAGATTCAAAGAGAGTGAGATGCCAGCTCCTTTCATTCAGTCAGTAGCTTCAAACATTTCTGGTATATGAAAAACGTTTTTCAATGGCAAAAATCAATGAATATTGTAAATGCACAAACAGTAATATCTCCACATTGCAAGGTGCAATTCTGAAATTTTTTGCTTTTTCCTGCTAATCCTAGCATGATAAAGAAGATTCAAAGAGAGTGAGATGCCAGCTCCTTTCATTCAGTCAGTAGCTTCAAACATTTCTGGTATATGAAAAACATGTTTTTCAATGGCAAAAATCAATGAATATTGTAAATGCACAAACAGTAATATCTCCACATTGCAAGGTGCAATTCTGAAATTTTTTGCTTTTTCCTGCTAATCCTAGCATGATAAAGAAGATTCAAAGAGAGTGAGATGCCAGCTCCTTTCATTCAGTCAGTAGCTTCAAACATTTCTGGACGTTTTTCAATGGCAAAAATCAATGAATATTGTAAATGCACAAACAGTAATATCTCCACATTGCAAGGTGCAATTCTGAAATTTTTTGCTTTTTCCTGTTAATCCTAGCATGATAAAGAAGATTCAAAGAGAGTGAGATGCCAGCTCCTTTCATTCAGTCAGTAGCTTCAAACATTTCTGGTATATGAAAAACGTTTTTCAATGGCAAAAATCAATGAATATTGTAAATGCACAAACAGTAATATCTCCACATTGCAAGGTGCAATTCTGAAATTTTTTGCTTTTTCCTGCTAATCCTAGCATGATAAAGAAGATTCAAAGAGAGTGAGATGCCAGCTCCTTTCATTCAGTCAGTAGCTTCAAACATTTCTGGTATATGAAAAACATGTTTTTCAATGGCAAAAATCAATGAATATTGTAAATGCACAAACAGTAATATCTCCACATTGCAAGGTGCAATTCTGAAATTTTTTGCTTTTTCCTGCTAATCCTAGCATGATAAAGAAGATTCAAAGAGAGTGAGATGCCAGCTCCTTTCATTCAGTCAGTAGCTTCAAACATTTCTGGACGTTTTTCAATGGCAAAAATCAATGAATATTGTAAATGCACAAACAGTAATATCTCCACATTGCAAGGTGCAATTCTGAAATTTTTTGCTTTTTCCTGTTAATCCTAGCATGATAAAGAAGATTCAAAGAGAGTGAGATGCCAGCTCCTTTCATTCAGTCAGTAGCTTCAAACATTTCTGGTATATGAAAAACATGTTTTTCAATGGCAAAAATCAATGAATATTGTAAATGCACAAACAGTAATATCTCCACATTGCAAGGTGCAATTCTGAAATTTTTTGCTTTTTCCTGCTAATCCTAGCATGATAAAGAAGATTCAAAGAGAGTGAGATGCCAGCTCCTTTCATTCAGTCAGTAGCTTCAAACATTTCTGGTATATGAAAAACACATGTTTTTCAATGGCAAAAATCAATGAATATTGTAAATGCACAAACAGTAATATCTCCACATTGCAAGGTGCAATTCTGAAATTTTTTGCTTTTTCCTGCTAATCCTAGCATGATAAAGAAGATTCAAAGAGAGTGAGATGCCAGCTCCTTTCATTCAGTCAGTAGCTTCAAACATTTCTGGTATATGAAAAACATGTTTTTCAATGGCAAAAATCAATGAATATTGTAAATGCACAAACAGTAATATCTCCACATTGCAAGGTGCAATTCTGAAATTTTTTGCTTTTTCCTGCTAATCCTAGCATGATAAAGAAGATTCAAAGAGAGTGAGATGCCAGCTCCTTTCATTCAGTCAGTAGCTTCAAACATTTCTGGACGTTTTTCAATGGCAAAAATCAATGAATATTGTAAATGCACAAACAGTAATATCTCCACATTGCAAGGTGCAATTCTGAAATTTTTTGCTTTTTCCTGTTAATCCTAGCATGATAAAGAAGATTCAAAGAGAGTGAGATGCCAGCTCCTTTCATTCAGTCAGTAGCTTCAAACATTTCTGGTATATGAAAAACATGTTTTTCAATGGCAAAAATCAATGAATATTGTAAATGCACAAACAGTAATATCTCCACATTGCAAGGTGCAATTCTGAAATTTTTTGCTTTTTCCTGCTAATCCTAGCATGATAAAGAAGATTCAAAGAGAGTGAGATGCCAGCTCCTTTCATTCAGTCAGTAGCTTCAAACATTTCTGGTATATGAAAAACATGTTTTTCAATGGCAAAAATCAATGAATATTGTAAATGCACAAACAGTAATATCTCCACATTGCAAGGTGCAATTCTGAAATTTTTTGCTTTTTCCTGCTAAGCCTAGCATGATAAAGAAGATTCAAAGAGAGTGAGATGCCAGCTCCTTTCATTCAGTCAGTAGCTTCAAACATTTCTGGACGTTTTTCAATGGCAAAAATCAATGAATATTGTAAATGCACAAACAGTAATATCTCCACATTGCAAGGTGCAATTCTGAAATTTTTTGCTTTTTCCTGTTAATCCTAGCATGATAAAGAAGATTCAAAGAGAGTGAGATGCCAGCTCCTTTCATTCAGTCAGTAGCTTCAAACATTTCTGGTATATGAAAAACATGTTTTTCAATGGCAAAAATCAATGAATATTGTAAATGCACAAACAGTAATATCTCCACATTGCAAGGTGAAATTCTGAAATTTTTTGCTTTTTCCTGTTAATCCTAGCATGATAAAGAAGATTCAAAGAGAGTGAGATGCCAGCTCCTTTCATTCAGTCAGTAGCTTCAAACATTTCTGGTATATGAAAAACATGTTTTTCAATGGCAAAAATCAATGAATATTGTAAATGCACAAACAGTAATATCTCCACATTGCAAGGTGCAATTCTGAAATTTTTTGCTTTTTCCTGCTAATCCTAGCATGATAAAGAAGATTCAAAGAGAGTGAGATGCCAGCTCCTTTCATTCAGTCAGTAGCTTCAATCATTTCTGGACATTTTTCAATGGCAAAAATCAATGAATATTGTAAATGCACAAACAGTAATTTCTCCGCATTGCAAGGTGCAATTCTGAAATTTTTTGCTTTTTCCTGCTCCTCTTAGCATGATAAAGAAGATTCAAAGAGAGTGAGATGACAGCTCCTTTCATTCAGTCAGTAGCTTCAATCATTTCTGGACGTTTTTCAATGGCAAAAATCAATGAATATTGTAAATGCACAAACAGTAATTTCTCCGCATTGCAAGGTGCAATTCTGAAATTTTTTGCTTTTTCCTGCTCCTCTTAGCATGATAAAGAAGATTCAAAGAGAGTGAGATGCCAGCTCCTTTCATTCAGTCAGTAGCTTCAAACATTTCTGGTATATGAAAAACATGTTTTTCAATGGCAAAAATCAATGAATATTGTAAATGCACAAACAGTAATATCTCCACATTGCAAGGTGCAATTCTGAAATTCTTTGCTTTTTCCTGCTAATCCTAGCATGATAAAGAAGATTCAAAGAGAGTGAGATGCCAGCTCCTTTCATTCAGTCAGTAGCTTCAAACATTTCTGGTATATGAAAAACATGTTTTTCAATGGCAAAAATCAATGAATATTGTAAATGCACAAACAGTAATATCTCCACATTGCAAGGTGCAATTCTGAAATTTTTACCTTTTTCCTGTTAATCCTAGCATGATAAAGAAGATTCAAAGAGAGTGAGATGCCAGCTCCTTTCATTCAGTCAGTAGCTTCAAACATTTCTGGACGTTTTTCAATGGCAAAAATCAATGAATATTGTAAATGCACAAACAGTAATATCTCCACATTGCAAGGTGCAATTCTGAAATTTTTTGCTTTTTCCTGTTAATCCTAGCATGATAAAGAAGATTCAAAGAGAGTGAGATGCCAGCTCCTTTCATTCAGTCAGTAGCTTCAAACATTTCTGGTATATGAAAAACATGTTTTTCAATGGCAAAAATCAATGAATATTGTAAATGCACAAACAGTAATATCTCCACATTGCAAGGTGCAATTCTGAAATTTTTTGCTTTTTCCTGCTAATCCTAGCATGATAAAGAAGATTCAAAGAGAGTGAGATGCCAGCTCCTTTCATTCAGTCAGTAGCTTCAAACATTTCTGGACGTTTTTCAATGGCAAAAATCAATGAATATTGTAAATGCACAAACAGTAATATCTCCACATTGCAAGGTGCAATTCTGAAATTTTTTGCTTTTTCCTGTTAATCCTAGCATGATAAAGAAGATTCAAAGAGAGTGAGATGCCAGCTCCTTTCATTCAGTCAGTAGCTTCAAACATTTCTGGTATATGAAAAACATGTTTTTCAATGGCAAAAATCAATGAATATTGTAAATGCACAAACAGTAATATCTCCACATTGCAAGATGCAATTCTGAAATTTTTTGCTTTTTCCTGCTAATCCTAGCATGATAAAGAAGATTCAAAGAGAGTGAGATGCCAGCTCCTTTCATTCAGTCAGTAGCTTCAAACATTTCTGGTATATGAAAAACATGTTTTTCAATGGCAAAAATCAATGAATATTGTAAATGCACAAACAGTAATATCTCCACATTGGAAGGTGCAATTCTGAAATTTTTAGCTTTTTCCTGTTAATCCTAGCATGATAAAGAAGATTCAAAGAGAGTGAGATGCCAGCTCCTTTCATTCAGTCAGTAGCTTCAAACATTTCTGGACGTTTTTCAATGGCAAAAATCAATGAATATTGTAAATGCACAAACAGTAATATCTCCACATTGCAAGGTGCAATTCTGAAATTTTTTGCTTTTTCCTGTTAATCCTAGCATGATAAAGAAGATTCAAAGAGAGTGAGATGCCAGCTCCTTTCATTCAGTCTAGCTTCAAACATTTCTGGTATATGAAAAACATGTTTTTCAATGGCAAAAATCAATGAATATTGTAAATGCACAAACAGTAATATCTCCACATTGCAAGGTGCAATTCTGAAATTTTTTGCTTTTTCCTGCTAATCCTAGCATGATAAAGAAGATTCAAAGAGAGTGAGATGCCAGCTCCTTTCATTCAGTCAGTAGCTTCAAACATTTCTGGTATATGAAAAACATGTTTTTCAATGGCAAAAATCAATGAATATTGTAAATGCACAAACAGTAATATCTCCACATTGCAAGGTGCAATTCTGAAATTTTTTGCTTTTTCCTGCTAATCCTAGCATGATAAAGAAGATTCAAAGAGAGTGAGATGCCAGCTCCTTTCATTCAGTCAGTAGCTTCAAACATTTCTGGACGTTTTTCAATGGCAAAAATCAATGAATATTGTAAATGCACAAACAGTAATATCTCCACATTGCAAGGTGCAATTCTGAAATTTTTTGCTTTTTCCTGTTAATCCTAGCATGATAAAGAAGATTCAAAGAGAGTGAGATGCCAGCTCCTTTCATTCAGTCAGTAGCTTCAAACATTTCTGGTATATGAAAAACATGTTTTTCAATGGCAAAAATCAATGAATATTGTAAATGCACAAACAGTAATATCTCCACATTGCAAGGTGCAATTCTGAAATTTTTTGCTTTTTCCTGCTAATCCTAGCATGATAAAGAAGATTCAAAGAGAGTGAGATGCCAGCTCCTTTCATTCAGTCAGTAGCTTCAAACATTTCTGGTATATGAAAAACATGTTTTTCAATGGCAAAAATCAATGAATATTGTAAATGCACAAACAGTAATATCTCCACATTGCAAGGTGCAATTCTGAAATTCTTTGCTTTTTCCTGCTAATCCTAGCATGATAAAGAAGATTCAAAGAGAGTGAGATGCCAGCTCCTTTCATTCAGTCAGTAGCTTCAAACATTTCTGGTATATGAAAAACATGTTTTTCAATGGCAAAAATCAATGAATATTGTAAATGCACAAACAGTAATATCTCCACATTGCAAGGTGCAGTTCTGAAATTTTTAGCTTTTTCCTGTTAATCCTAGCATGATAAAGAAGATTCAAAGAGAGTGAGATGCCAGCTCCTTTCATTCAGTCAGTAGCTTCAAACATTTCTGGACGTTTTTCAATGGCAAAAATCAATGAATATTGTAAATGCACAAACAGTAATATCTCCACATTGCAAGGTGCAATTCTGAAATTTTTTGCTTTTTCCTGTTAATCCTAGCATGATAAAGAAGATTCAAAGAGAGTGAGATGCCAGCTCCTTTCATTCAGTCAGTAGCTTCAAACATTTCTGGTATATGAAAAACATGTTTTTCAATGGCAAAAATCAATGAATATTGTAAATGCACAAACAGTAATATCTCCACATTGCAAGGTGCAATTCTGAAATTTTTTGCTTTTTCCTGCTAATCCTAGCATGATAAAGAAGATTCAAAGAGAGTGAGATGCCAGCTCCTTTCATTCAGTCAGTAGCTTCAAACATTTCTGGTATATGAAAAACATGTTTTTCAATGGCAAAAATCAATGAATATTGTAAATGCACAAACAGTAATATCTCCGCATTGCAAGGTGCAATTCTGAAATTTTTTGCTTTTTCCTGCTAATCCTAGCATGATAAAGAAGATTCAAAGAGAGTGAGATGCCAGCTCCTTTCATTCAGTCAGTAGCTTCAAACATTTCTGGACGTTTTTCAATGGCAAAAATCAATGAATATTGTAAATGCACAAACAGTAATATCTCCACATTGCAAGGTGCAATTCTGAAATTTTTTGCTTTTTCCTGTTAATCCTAGCATGATAAAGAAGATTCAAAGAGAGTGAGATGCCAGCTCCTTTCATTCAGTCAGTAGCTTCAAACATTTCTGGACGTTTTTCAATGGCAAAAATCAATGAATATTGTAAATGCACAAACAGTAATATCTCCACATTGCAAGGTGCAATTCTGAAATTTTTTGCTTTTTCCTGTTAATCCTAGCATGATAAAGAAGATTCAAAGAGAGTGAGATGCCAGCTCCTTTCATTCAGTCAGTAGCTTCAAACATTTCTGGTATATGAAAAACGTTTTTCAATGGCAAAAATCAATGAATATTGTAAATGCACAAACAGTAATATCTCCACATTGCAAGGTGCAATTCTGAAATTTTTTGCTTTTTCCTGCTAATCCTAGCATGATAAAGAAGATTCAAAGAGAGTGAGATGCCAGCTCCTTTCATTCAGTAAGTAGCTTCAAACATTTCTGGTATATGAAAAACATGTTTTTCAATGGCAAAAATCAATGAATATTGTAAATGCACAAACAGTAATATCTCCACATTGCAAGGTGCAATTCTGAAATTTTTTGCTTTTTCCTGCTAATCCTAGCATGATAAAAAAGATTCAAAGAGAGTGAGATGCCAGCTCCTTTCATTCAGTCAGTAGCTTCAAACATTTCTGGATGTTTTTCAATGGCAAAAATCAATGAATATTGTAAATGCACAAACAGTAATATCTCCACATTGCAAGGTGCAATTCTGAAATTTTTTGCTTTTTCCTGTTAATCCTAGCATGATAAAGAAGATTCAAAGAGAGTGAGATGCCAGCTCCTTTCATTCAGTCAGTAGCTTCAAATATTTCTGGTATATGAAAAACGTTTTTCAATGGCAAAAATCAATGAATATTGTAAATGCACAAACAGTAATATCTCCACATTGCAAGGTGCAATTCTGAAATTTTTTGCTTTTTCCTGCTAATCCTAGCATGATAAAGAAGATTCAAAGAGAGTGAGATGCCAGCTCCTTTCATTCAGTCAGTAGCTTCAAACATTTCTGGTATATGAAAAACATGTTTTTCAATGGCAAAAATCAATGAATATTGTAAATGCACAAACAGTAATATCTCCACATTGCAAGGTGCAATTCTGAAATTTTTTGCTTTTTCCTGCTAATCCTAGCATGATAAAGAAGATTCAAAGAGAGTGAGATGCCAGCTCCTTTCATTCAGTCAGTAGCTTCAAACATTTCTGGACGTTTTTCAATGGCAAAAATCAATGAATATTGTAAATGCACAAACAGTAATATCTCCACATTGCAAGGTGCAATTCTGAAATTTTTTGCTTTTTCCTGTTAATCCTAGCATGATAAAGAAGATTCAAAGAGAGTGAGATGCCAGCTCCTTTCATTCAGTCAGTAGCTTCAAACATTTCTGGTATATGAAAAACATGTTTTTCAATGGCAAAAATCAATGAATATTGTAAATGCACAAACAGTAATATCTCCACATTGCAAGGTGCAATTCTGAAATTTTTTGCTTTTTCCTGCTAATCCTAGCATGATAAAGAAGATTCAAAGAGAGTGAGATGCCAGCTCCTTTCATTCAGTCAGTAGCTTCAAACATTTCTGGTATATGAAAAACATGTTTTTCAATGGCAAAAATCAATGAATATTGTAAATGCACAAACAGTAATATCTCCACATTGCAAGGTGCAATTCTGAAATTTTTTGCTTTTTCCTGTTAATCCTAGCATGATAAAGAAGATTCAAAGAGAGTGAGATGCCAGCTCCTTTCATTCAGTCAGTAGCTTCAAACATTTCTGGACGTTTTTCAATGGCAAAAATCATGAATATTGTAAATGCACAAACAGTAATATCTCCACATTGCAAGGTGCAATTCTGAAATTTTTTGCTTTTTCCTGTTAATCCTAGCATGATAAAGAAGATTCAAAGAGAGTGAGATGCCAGCTCCTTTCATTCAGTCAGTAGCTTCAAACATTTCTGGTATATGAAAAACGTTTTTCAATGGCAAAAATCAATGAATATTGTAAATGCACAAACAGTAATATCTCCACATTGCAAGGTGCAATTCTGAAATTTTTTGCTTTTTCCTGCTAATCCTAGCATGATAAAGAAGATTCAAAGAGAGTGAGATGCCAGCTCCTTTCATTCAGTAAGTAGCTTCAAACATTTCTGGTATATGAAAAACATGTTTTTCAATGGCAAAAATCAATGAATATTGTAAATGCACAAACAGTAATATCTCCACATTGCAAGGTGCAATTCTGAAATTTTTTGCTTTTTCCTGCTAATCCTAGCATGATAAAAAAGATTCAAAGAGAGTGAGATGCCAGCTCCTTTCATTCAGTCAGTAGCTTCAAACATTTCTGGATGTTTTTCAATGGCAAAAATCAATGAATATTGTAAATGCACAAACAGTAATATCTCCACATTGCAAGGTGCAATTCTGAAATTTTTTGCTTTTTCCTGTTAATCCTAGCATGATAAAGAAGATTCAGAGTGAGATGCCAGCTCCTTTCATTCAGTCAGTAGCTTCAAACATTTCTGGTATATGAAAAACGTTTTTCAATGGCAAAAATCAATGAATATTGTAAATGCACAAACAGTAATATCTCCACATTGCAAGGTGCAATTCTGAAATTTTTTGCTTTTTCCTGCTAATCCTAGCATGATAAAGAAGATTCAAAGAGAGTGAGATGCCAGCTCCTTTCATTCAGTCAGTAGCTTCAAACATTTCTGGTATATGAAAAACATGTTTTTCAATGGCAAAAATCAATGAATATTGTAAATGCACAAACAGTAATATCTCCACATTGCAAGGTGCAATTCTGAAATTTTTTGCTTTTTCCTGCTAATCCTAGCATGATAAAGAAGATTCAAAGAGAGTGAGATGCCAGCTCCTTTCATTCAGTCAGTAGCTTCAAACATTTCTGGACGTTTTTCAATGGCAAAAATCAATGAATATTGTAAATGCACAAACAGTAATATCTCCACATTGCAAGGTGCAATTCTGAAATTTTTTGCTTTTTCCTGTTAATCCTAGCATGATAAAGAAGATTCAAAGAGAGTGAGATGCCAGCTCCTTTCATTCAGTCAGTAGCTTCAAACATTTCTGGTATATGAAAAACATGTTTTTCAATGGCAAAAATCAATGAATATTGTAAATGCACAAACAGTAATATCTCCACATTGCAAGGTGCAATTCTGAAATTTTTTGCTTTTTCCTGCTAATCCTAGCATGATAAAGAAGATTCAAAGAGAGTGAGATGCCAGCTCCTTTCATTCAGTCAGTAGCTTCAAACATTTCTGGTATATGAAAAACACATGTTTTTCAATGGCAAAAATCAATGAATATTGTAAATGCACAAACAGTAATATCTCCACATTGCAAGGTGCAATTCTGAAATTTTTTGCTTTTTCCTGCTAATCCTAGCATGATAAAGAAGATTCAAAGAGAGTGAGATGCCAGCTCCTTTCATTCAGTCAGTAGCTTCAAACATTTCTGGTATATGAAAAACATGTTTTTCAATGGCAAAAATCAATGAATATTGTAAATGCACAAACAGTAATATCTCCACATTGCAAGGTGCAATTCTGAAATTTTTAGCTTTTTCCTGTTAATCCTAGCATGATAAAGAAGATTCAAAGAGAGTGAGATGCCAGCTCCTTTCATTCAGTCAGTAGCTTCAAACATTTGTGGACGTTTTTCAATGGCAAAAATCAATGAATATTGTAAATGCACAAACAGTAATATCTCCACATTGCAAGGTGCAATTCTGAAATTTTTTGCTTTTTCCTGCTAATCCTAGCATGATAAAGAAGATTCAAAGAGAGTGAGATGCCAGCTCCTTTCATTCAGTCAGTAGCTTCAAACATTTCTGGACGTTTTTCAATGGCAAAAATCAATGAATATTGTAAATGCACAAACAGTAATATCTCCACATTGCAAGGTGCAATTCTGAAATTTTTTGCTTTTTCCTGTTAATCCTAGCATGATAAAGAAGATTCAAAGAGAGTGAGATGCCAGCTCCTTTCATTCAGTCAGTAGCTTCAAACATTTCTGGTATATGAAAAACATGTTTTTCAATGGCAAAAATCAATGAATATTGTAAATGCACAAACAGTAATATCTCCACATTGCAAGGTGCAATTCTGAAATTTTTTGCTTTTTCCTGCTAATCCTAGCATGATAAAGAAGATTCAAAGAGAGTGAGATGCCAGCTCCTTTCATTCAGTCAGTAGCTTCAAACATTTCTGGTATATGAAAAACATGTTTTTCAATGGCAAAAATCAATGAATATTGTAAATGCACAAACAGTAATATCTCCACATTGCAAGGTGCAATTCTGAAATTCTTTGCTTTTTCCTGCTAATCCTAGCATGATAAAGAAGATTCAAAGAGAGTGAGATGCCAGCTCCTTTCATTCAGTCAGTAGCTTCAAACATTTCTGGTATATGAAAAACATGTTTTTCAATGGCAAAAATCAATGAATATTGTAAATGCACAAACAGTAATATCTCCACATTGCAAGGTGCAGTTCTGAAATTTTTAGCTTTTTCCTGTTAATCCTAGCATGATAAAGAAGATTCAAAGAGAGTGAGATGCCAGCTCCTTTCATTCAGTCAGTAGCTTCAAACATTTCTGGACGTTTTTCAATGGCAAAAATCAATGAATATTGTAAATGCACAAACAGTAATATCTCCACATTGCAAGGTGCAATTCTGAAATTTTTTGCTTTTTCCTGTTAATCCTAGCATGATAAAGAAGATTCAAAGAGAGTGAGATGCCGGCTCCTTTCATTCAGTCAGTAGCTTCAAACATTTCTGGTATATGAAAAACATGTTTTTCAATGGCAAAAATCAATGAATATTGTAAATGCACAAACAGTAATATCTCCACATTGCAAGGTGCAATTCTGAAATTTTTTGCTTTTTCCTGCTAATCCTAGCATGATAAAGAAGATTCAAAGAGAGTGAGATGCCAGCTCCTTTCATTCAGTCAGTAGCTTCAAACATTTCTGGTATATGAAAAACATGTTTTTCAATGGCAAAAATCAATGAATATTGTAAATGCACAAACAGTAATATCTCCACATTGCAAGGTGCAATTCTGAAATTTTTTGCTTTTTCCTGCTAATCCTAGCATGATAAAGAAGATTCAAAGAGAGTGAGATGCCAGCTCCTTTCATTCAGTCAGTAGCTTCAAACATTTCTGGACGTTTTTCAATGGCAAAAATCAATGAATATTGTAAATGCACAAACAGTAATATCTCCACATTGCAAGGTGCAATTCTGAAATTTTTTGCTTTTTCCTGTTAATCCTAGCATGATAAAGAAGATTCAAAGAGAGTGAGATGCCAGCTCCTTTCATTCAGTCAGTAGCTTCAAACATTTCTGGACGTTTTTCAATGGCAAAAATCAATGAATATTGTAAATGCACAAACAGTAATATCTCCACATTGCAAGGTGCAATTCTGAAATTTTTTGCTTTTTCCTGTTAATCCTAGCATGATAAAGAAGATTCAAAGAGAGTGAGATGCCAGCTCCTTTCATTCAGTCAGTAGCTTCAAACATTTCTGGTATATGAAAAACGTTTTTCAATGGCAAAAATCAATGAATATTGTAAATGCACAAACAGTAATATCTCCACATTGCAAGGTGCAATTCTGAAATTTTTTGCTTTTTCCTGCTAATCCTAGCATGATAAAGAAGATTCAAAGAGAGTGAGATGCCAGCTCCTTTCATTCAGTCAGTAGCTTCAAACATTTCTGGTATATGAAAAACAAGTTTTTCAATGGCAAAAATCAATGAATATTGTAAATGCACAAACAGTAATATCTCCACATTGCAAGGTGCAATTCTGAAATTTTTTGCTTTTTCCTGCTAATCCTAGCATGATAAAAAGATTCAAAGAGAGTGAGATGCCAGCTCCTTTCATTCAGTCAGTAGCTTCAAACATTTCTGGATGTTTTTCAATGGCAAAAATCAATGAATATTGTAAATGCACAAACAGTAATATCTCCACATTGCAAGGTGCAATTCTGAAATTTTTTGCTTTTTCCTGTTAATCCTAGCATGATAAAGAAGATTCAAAGAGAGTGAGATGCCAGCTCCTTTCATTCAGTCAGTAGCTTCAAACATTTCTGGTATATGAAAAACGTTTTTCAATGGCAAAAATCAATGAATATTGTAAATGCACAAACAGTAATATCTCCACATTGCAAGGTGCAATTCTGAAATTTTTTGCTTTTTCCTGCTAATCCTAGCATGATAAAGAAGATTCAAAGAGAGTGAGATGCCAGCTCCTTTCATTCAGTCAGTAGCTTCAAACATTTCTGGTATATGAAAAACATGTTTTTCAATGGCAAAAATCAATGAATATTGTAAATGCACAAACAGTAATATCTCCACATTGCAAGGTGCAATTCTGAAATTTTTTGCTTTTTCCTGCTAATCCTAGCATGATAAAGAAGATTCAAAGAGAGTGAGATGCCAGCTCCTTTCATTCAGTCAGTAGCTTCAAACATTTCTGGACGTTTTTCAATGGCAAAAATCAATGAATATTGTAAATGCACAAACAGTAATATCTCCACATTGCAAGGTGCAATTCTGAAATTTTTTGCTTTTTCCTGTTAATCCTAGCATGATAAAGAAGATTCAAAGAGAGTGAGATGCCAGCTCCTTTCATTCAGTCAGTAGCTTCAAACATTTCTGGTATATGAAAAACGTTTTTCAATGGCAAAAATCAATGAATATTGTAAATGCACAAACAGTAATATCTCCACATTGCAAGGTGCAATTCTGAAATTTTTTGCTTTTTCCTGCTAATCCTAGCATGATAAAGAAGATTCAAAGAGAGTGAGATGCCAGCTCCTTTCATTCAGTCAGTAGCTTCAAACATTTCTGGTATATGAAAAACATGTTTTTCAATGGCAAAAATCAATGAATATTGTAAATGCACAAACAGTAATATCTCCACATTGCAAGGTGCAATTCTGAAATTTTTTGCTTTTTCCTGCTAATCCTAGCATGATAAAGAAGATTCAAAGAGAGTGAGATGCCAGCTCCTTTCATTCAGTCAGTAGCTTCAAACATTTCTGGACGTTTTTCAATGGCAAAAATCAATGAATATTGTAAATGCACAAACAGTAATATCTCCACATTGCAAGGTGCAATTCTGAAATTTTTGCTTTTTCCTGTTAATCCTAGCATGATAAAGAAGATTCAAAGAGAGTGAGATGCCAGCTCCATTCATTCAGTCAGTAGCTTCAAACATTTCTGGTATATGAAAAACATGTTTTTCAATGGCAAAAATCAATGAATATTGTAAATGCACAAACAGTAATATCTCCACATTGCAAGGTGCAATTCTGAAATTTTTTGCTTTTTCTGCTAATCCTAGCATGATAAAGAAGATTCAAAGAGAGTGAGATGCCAGCTCCTTTCATTCAGTCAGTAGCTTCAAACATTTCTGGTATATGAAAAACACATGTTTTTCAATGGCAAAAATCAATGAATATTGTAAATGCACAAACAGTAATATCTCCACATTGCAAGGTGCAATTCTGAAATTTTTTGCTTTTTCCTGCTAATCCTAGCATGATAAAGAAGATTCAAAGAGAGTGAGATGCCAGCTCCTTTCATTCAGTCAGTAGCTTCAAACATTTCTGGTATATGAAAAACATGTTTTTCAATGGCAAAAATCAATGAATATTGTAAATGCACAAACAGTAATATCTCCACATTGCAAGGTGCAATTCTGAAATTTTTTGCTTTTTCCTGCTAATCCTAGCATGATAAAGAAGATTCAAAGAGAGTGAGATGCCAGCTCCTTTCATTCAGTCAGTAGCTTCAAACATTTCTGGACGTTTTTCAATGGCAAAAATCAATGAATATTGTAAATGCACAAACAGTAATATCTCCACATTGCAAGGTGCAATTCTGAAATTTTTTGCTTTTTCCTGTTAATCCTAGCATGATAAAGAAGATTCAAAGAGAGTGAGATGCCAGCTCCTTTCATTCAGTCAGTAGCTTCAAACATTTCTGGTATATGAAAAACATGTTTTTCAATGGCAAAAATCAATGAATATTGTAAATGCACAAACAGTAATATCTCCACATTGCAAGGTGCAATTCTGAAATTTTTTGCTTTTTCCTGCTAATCCTAGCATGATAAAGAAGATTCAAAGAGAGTGAGATGCCAGCTCCTTTCATTCAGTCAGTAGCTTCAAACATTTCTGGTATATGAAAAACACATGTTTTTCAATGGCAAAAATCAATGAATATTGTAAATGCACAAACAGTAATATCTCCACATTGCAAGGTGCAATTCTGAAATTTTTTGCTTTTTCCTGCTAATCCTAGCATGATAAAGAAGATTCAAAGAGAGTGAGATGCCAGCTCCTTTCATTCAGTCAGTAGCTTCAAACATTTCTGGTATATGAAAAACATGTTTTTCAATGGCAAAAATCAATGAATATTGTAAATGCACAAACAGTAATATCTCCACATTGCAAGGTGCAATTCTGAAATTTTTTGCTTTTTCCTGCTAATCCTAGCATGATAAAGAAGATTCAAAGAGAGTGAGATGCCAGCTCCTTTCATTCAGTCAGTAGCTTCAAACATTTCTGGACGTTTTTCAATGGCAAAAATCAATGAATATTGTAAATGCACAAACAGTAATATCTCCACATTGCAAGGTGCAATTCTGAAATTTTTTGCTTTTTCCTGTTAATCCTAGCATGATAAAGAAGATTCAAAGAGAGTGAGATGCCAGCTCCTTTCATTCAGTCAGTAGCTTCAAACATTTCTGGACGTTTTTCAATGGCAAAAATCAATGAATATTGTAAATGCACAAACAGTAATATCTCCACATTGCAAGGTGCAATTCTGAAATTTTTTGCTTTTTCCTGTTAATCCTAGCATGATAAAGAAGATTCAAAGAGAGTGAGATGCCAGCTCCTTTCATTCAGTCAGTAGCTTCAAACATTTCTGGTATATGAAAAACGTTTTTCAATGGCAAAAATCAATGAATATTGTAAATGCACAAACAGTAATATCTCCACATTGCAAGGTGCAATTCTGAAATTTTTTGCTTTTTCCTGCTAATCCTAGCATGATAAAGAAGATTCAAAGAGAGTGAGATGCCAGCTCCTTTCATTCAGTCAGTAGCTTCAAACATTTCTGGTATATGAAAAACAAGTTTTTCAATGGCAAAAATCAATGAATATTGTAAATGCACAAACAGTAATATCTCCACATTGCAAGGTGCAATTCTGAAATTTTTTGCTTTTTCCTGCTAATCCTAGCATGATAAAAAAGATTCAAAGAGAGTGAGATGCCAGCTCCTTTCATTCAGTCAGTAGCTTCAAACATTTCTGGATGTTTTTCAATGGCAAAAATCAATGAATATTGTAAATGCACAAACAGTAATATCTCCACATTGCAAGGTGCAATTCTGAAATTTTTTGCTTTTTCCTGTTAATCCTAGCATGATAAAGAAGATTCAAAGAGAGTGAGATGCCAGCTCCTTTCATTCAGTCAGTAGCTTCAAACATTTCTGGTATATGAAAAACGTTTTTCAATGGCAAAAATCAATGAATATTGTAAATGCACAAACAGTAATATCTCCACATTGCAAGGTGCAATTCTGAAATTTTTTGCTTTTTCCTGCTAATCCTAGCATGATAAAGAAGATTCAAAGAGAGTGAGATGCCAGCTCCTTTCATTCAGTCAGTAGCTTCAAACATTTCTGGTATATGAAAAACATGTTTTTCAATGGCAAAAATCAATGAATATTGTAAATGCACAAACAGTAATATCTCCACATTGCAAGGTGCAATTCTGAAATTTTTTGCTTTTTCCTGCTAATCCTAGCATGATAAAGAAGATTCAAAGAGAGTGAGATGCCAGCTCCTTTCATTCAGTCAGTAGCTTCAAACATTTCTGGACGTTTTTCAATGGCAAAAATCAATGAATATTGTAAATGCACAAACAGTAATATCTCCACATTGCAAGGTGCAATTCTGAAATTTTTTGCTTTTTCCTGTTAATCCTAGCATGATAAAGAAGATTCAAAGAGAGTGAGATGCCAGCTCCTTTCATTCAGTCAGTAGCTTCAAACATTTCTGGTATATGAAAAACATGTTTTTCAATGGCAAAAATCAATGAATATTGTAAATGCACAAACAGTAATATCTCCACATTGCAAGGTGCAATTCTGAAATTTTTTGCTTTTTCCTGCTAATCCTAGCATGATAAAGAAGATTCAAAGAGAGTGAGATGCCAGCTCCTTTCATTCAGTCAGTAGCTTCAAACATTTCTGGTATATGAAAAACACATGTTTTTCAATGGCAAAAATCAATGAATATTGTAAATGCACAAACAGTAATATCTCCACATTGCAAGGTGCAATTCTGAAATTTTTTGCTTTTTCCTGCTAATCCTAGCATGATAAAGAAGATTCAAAGAGAGTGAGATGCCAGCTCCTTTCATTCAGTCAGTAGCTTCAAACATTTCTGGTATATGAAAAACATGTTTTTCAATGGCAAAAATCAATGAATATTGTAAATGCACAAACAGTAATATCTCCACATTGCAAGGTGCAATTCTGAAATTTTTAGCTTTTTCCTGTTAATCCTAGCATGATAAAGAAGATTCAAAGAGAGTGAGATGCCAGCTCCTTTCATTCAGTCAGTAGCTTCAAACATTTCTGGACGTTTTTCAATGGCAAAAATCAATGAATATTGTAAATGCACAAACAGTAATATCTCCACATTGCAAGGTGCAATTCTGAAATTTTTTGCTTTTTCCTGTTAATCCTAGCATGATAAAGAAGATTCAAAGAGAGTGAGATGCCAGCTCCTTTCATTCAGTCAGTAGCTTCAAACATTTCTGGTATATGAAAAACATGTTTTTCAATGGCAAAAATCAATGAATATTGTAATGCACAAACAGTAATATCTCCACATTGCAAGGTGCAATTCTGAAATTTTTGCTTTTTCCTGCTAATCCTAGCATGATAAAGAAGATTCAAAGAGAGTGAGATGCCAGCTCCTTTCATTCAGTCAGTAGCTTCAAACATTTCTGGTATATGAAAAACACATGTTTTTCAATGGCAAAAATCAATGAATATTGTAAATGCACAAACAGTAATATCTCCACATTGCAAGGTGCAATTCTGAAATTTTTTGCTTTTTCCTGCTAATCCTAGCATGATAAAGAAGATTCAAAGAGAGTGAGATGCCAGCTCCTTTCATTCAGTCAGTAGCTTCAAACATTTCTGGACGTTTTTCAATGGCAAAAATCAATGAATATTGTAAATGCACAAACAGTAATATCTCCACATTGCAAGGTGCAATTCTGAAATTTTTGCTTTTTCCTGTTAATCCTAGCATGATAAAGAAGATTCAAAGAGAGTGAGATGCCAGCTCCTTTCATTCAGTCAGTAGCTTCAAACATTTCTGGACGTTTTTCAATGGCAAAAATCAATGAATATTGTAAATGCACAAACAGTAATATCTCCACATTGCAAGGTGCAATTCTGAAATTTTTTGCTTTTTCCTGTTAAT
>NW_027371412.1:0-27597 GCF_046119375.1 Phyllobates terribilis
ATAATAAGGGAAAAATCTCACTCTCTTTGAATCTTCTTTATCATGCTAGGATTAACAGGAAAAAGCTAAAAATTTCAGAATTGCACCGTGCAATGTGGAGATATTACTGTTTGTGCATTTACAATATTCATTGATTTTTGCCATTGAAAAACATGTTTTTCATATACCAGAAATGTTTGAAGCTACTGACTGAATGAAAGGAGCTGGCATCTCACTCTCTTTGAATCTTCTTTATCATGCTAGGATTAGCAGGAAAAAGCTAAAAATTTCAGAATTGCACCGTGCAATGTGGAGATATTACTGTTTGTGCATTTACAATATTCATTGATTTTTGCCATTGAAAAACATGTTTTTCATATACCAGAAATGTTTGAAGCTACTGACTGAATGAAAGGAGCTGGCATCTCACTCTCTTTGAATCTTCTTTATCATGCTAGGATTAGCAGGAAAAAGCAAAAAATTTCAGAATTGCACCTTGCAATGTGGAGATATTACTGTTTGTGCATTTACAATATTCATTGATTTTTGCCATTGAAAAACATGTTTTTCATATACCAGAAATGTTTGAAGCTACTGACTGAATGAAAGGAGCTGGCATCTCACTCTCTTTGAATCTTCTTTATCATGCTAGGATTAACAGGAAAAAGCTAAAAATTTCAGAATTGCACCGTGCAATGTGGAGATATTACTGTTTGTGCATTTACAATATTCATTGATTTTTGCCATTGAAAAACATGTTTTTCATATACCAGAAATGTTTGAAGCTACTGACTGAATGAAAGGAGCTGGCATCTCACTCTCTTTGAATCTTCTTTATCATGCTAGGATTAGCAGGAAAAAGCAAAAAATTTCAGAATTGCACCTTGCAATGTGGAGATATTACTGTTTGTGCATTTACAATATTCATTGATTTTTGCCATTGAAAAACATGTTTTTCATATACCAGAAATGTTTGAAGCTACTGACTGAATGAAAGGAGCTGGCATCTGACTCTCTTTGAATCTTCTTTATCATGCTAGGATTAACAGGAAAAAGCTAAAAATTTCAGAATTGCACCGTGCAATGTGGAGATATTACTGTTTGTGCATTTACAATATTCATTGATTTTTGCCATTGAAAAACGTTTTTCATATACCAGAAATGTTTGAAGCTACTGACTGAATGAAAGGAGCTGGCATCTCACTCTCTTTGAATCTTCTTTATCATGCTAGGATTAGCAGGAAAAAGCAAAAAATTTCAGAATTGCACCTTGCAATGTGGAGATATTACTGTTTGTGCATTTACAATATTCATTGATTTTTGCCATTGAAAAACATGTTTTTCATATACCAGAAATGTTTGAAGCTACTGACTGAATGAAAGGAGCTGGCATCTCACTCTCTTTGTTTTACCATATTTTTTTATTTTTAATAAACAATTTAACAGGGGAATAACACACGTAGCATAAAAGTAGTGACAAAAGAATATTCATAATAAGGGAAAAATCTCACTCTCTTTGAATCTTCTTTATCATGCTAGGATTAACAGGAAAAAGCTAAAAATTTCAGAATTGCACCGTGCAATGTGGAGATATTACTGTTTGTGCATTTACAATATTCATTGATTTTTGCCATTGAAAAACATGTTTTTCATATACCAGAAATGTTTGAAGCTACTGACTGAATGAAAGGAGCTGGCATCTCACTCTCTTTGAATCTTCTTTATCATGCTAGGATTAGCAGGAAAAAGCAAAAAATTTCAGAATTGCACCTTGCAATGTGGAGATATTACTGTTTGTGCATTTACAATATTCATTGATTTTTGCCATTGAAAAACATGTTTTTCATATACCAGAAATGTTTGAAGCTACTGACTGAATGAAAGGAGCTGGCATCTCACTCTCTTTGAATCTTTATCATGCTAGGATTAACAGGAAAAAGCTAAAAATTTCAGAATTGCACCGTGCAATGTGGAGATATTACTGTTTGTGCATTTACAATATTCATTGATTTTTGCCATTGAAAAACATGTTTTTCATATACCAGAAATGTTTGAAGCTACTGACTGAATGAAAGGAGCTGGCATCTCACTCTCTTTGAATCTTCTTTATCATGCTAGGATTAGCAGGAAAAAGCAAAAAATTTCAGAATTGCACCTTGCAATGTGGAGATATTACTGTTTGTGCATTTACAATATTCATTGATTTTTGCCATTGAAAAACATGTTTTTCATATACCAGAAATGTTTGAAGCTACTGACTGAATGAAAGGAGCTGGCATCTGACTCTCTTTGAATCTTCTTTATCATGCTAGGATTAACAGGAAAAAGCTAAAAATTTCAGAATTGCACCGTGCAATGTGGAGATATTACTGTTTGTGCATTTACAATATTCATTGATTTTTGCCATTGAAAAACGTTTTTCATATACCAGAAATGTTTGAAGCTACTGACTGAATGAAAGGAGCTGGCATCTCACTCTCTTTGAATCTTCTTTATCATGCTAGGATTAACAGGAAAAAGCTAAAGATTTCAGAATTGCACCTTGCAATGTGGAGATATTACTGTTTGTGCATTTATAATATTCATTGATTTTTGCCATTGAAAAACATGTTTTTCATATACCAGAAATGTTTGAAGCTACTGACTGAATGAAAGGAGCTGGCATCTCACTCTCTTTGAATCTTCTTTATCATGCTAGGATTAGCAGGAAAAAGCAAAAAATTTCAGAATTGCACCTTGCAATGTGGAGATATTACTGTTTGTGCATTTACAATATTCATTGATTTTTGCCATTGAAAAACATGTTTTTCATATACCAGAAATGTTTGAAGCTACTGACTGAATGAAAGGAGCTGGCATCTCACTCTCTTTGTTTTACCATATTTTTTTATTTTTAATAAACAATTTAACAGGGGAATAACACACGTAGCATAAAAGTAGTGACAAAAGAATATTCATAATAAGGGAAAAATCTCACTCTCTTTGAATCTTCTTTATCATGCTAGGATTAACAGGAAAAAGCTAAAAATTTCAGAATTGCACCGTGCAATGTGGAGATATTACTGTTTGTGCATTTACAATATTCATTGATTTTTGCCATTGAAAAACATGTTTTTCATATACCAGAAATGTTTGAAGCTACTGACTGAATGAAAGGAGCTGGCATCTCACTCTCTTTGAATCTTCTTTATCATGCTAGGATTAGCAGGAAAAAGCTAAAAATTTCAGAATTGCACCGTGCAATGTGGAGATATTACTGTTTGTGCATTTACAATATTCATTGATTTTTGCCATTGAAAAACATGTTTTTCATATACCAGAAATGTTTGAAGCTACTGACTGAATGAAAGGAGCTGGCATCTCACTCTCTTTGAATCTTCTTTATCATGCTAGGATTAGCAGGAAAAAGCAAAAAATTTCAGAATTGCACCTTGCAATGTGGAGATATTACTGTTTGTGCATTTACAATATTCATTGATTTTTGCCATTGAAAAACATGTTTTTCATATACCAGAAATGTTTGAAGCTACTGACTGAATGAAAGGAGCTGGCATCTCACTCTCTTTGAATCTTCTTTATCATGCTAGGATTAACAGGAAAAAGCTAAAAATTTCAGAATTGCACCGTGCAATGTGGAGATATTACTGTTTGTGCATTTACAATATTCATTGATTTTTGCCATTGAAAAACATGTTTTTCATATACCAGAAATGTTTGAAGCTACTGACTGAATGAAAGGAGCTGGCATCTCACTCTCTTTGAATCTTCTTTATCATGCTAGGATTAGCAGGAAAAAGCAAAAAATTTCAGAATTGCACCTTGCAATGTGGAGATATTACTGTTTGTGCATTTACAATATTCATTGATTTTTGCCATTGAAAAACATGTTTTTCATATACCAGAAATGTTTGAAGCTACTGACTGAATGAAAGGAGCTGGCATCTGACTCTCTTTGAATCTTCTTTATCATGCTAGGATTAACAGGAAAAAGCTAAAAATTTCAGAATTGCACCGTGCAATGTGGAGATAATACTGTTTGTGCATTTACAATATTCATTGATTTTTGCCATTGAAAAACGTTTTTCATATACCAGAAATGTTTGAAGCTACTGACTGAATGAAAGGAGCTGGCATCTCACTCTCTTTGAATCTTCTTTATCATGCTAGGATTAGCAGGAAAAAGCAAAACATTTCAGAATTGCACCTTGCAATGTGGAGATATTACTGTTTGTGCATTTACAATATTCATTGATTTTTGCCATTGAAAAACATGTTTTTCATATACCAGAAATGTTTGAAGCTACTGACTGAATGAAAGGAGCTGGCATCTCACTCTCTTTGTTTTACCATATTTTTTTATTTTTAATAAACAATTTAACAGGGGAATAACACACGTAGCATAAAAGTAGTGACAAAAGAATATTCATAATAAGGGAAAAATCTCACTCTCTTTGAATCTTCTTTATCATGCTAGGATTAACAGGAAAAAGCTAAAAATTTCAGAATTGCACCGTGCAATGTGGAGATATTACTGTTTGTGCATTTACAATATTCATTGATTTTTGCCATTGAAAAACATGTTTTTCATATACCAGAAATGTTTGAAGCTACTGACTGAATGAAAGGAGCTGGCATCTCACTCTCTTTGAATCTTCTTTATCATGCTAGGATTAGCAGGAAAAAGCTAAAAATTTCAGAATTGCACCGTGCAATGTGGAGATATTACTGTTTGTGCATTTACAATATTCATTGATTTTTGCCATTGAAAAACATGTTTTTCATATACCAGAAATGTTTGAAGCTACTGACTGAATGAAAGGAGCTGGCATCTCACTCTCTTTGAATCTTCTTTATCATGCTAGGATTAGCAGGAAAAAGCAAAAAATTTCAGAATTGCACCTTGCAATGTGGAGATATTACTGTTTGTGCATTTACAATATTCATTGATTTTTGCCATTGAAAAACATGTTTTTCATATACCAGAAATGTTTGAAGCTACTGACTGAATGAAAGGAGCTGGCATCTCACTCTCTTTGAATCTTCTTTATCATGCTAGGATTAACAGGAAAAAGCTAAAAATTTCAGAATTGCACCGTGCAATGTGGAGATATTACTGTTTGTGCATTTACAATATTCATTGATTTTTGCCATTGAAAAACATGTTTTTCATATACCAGAAATGTTTGAAGCTACTGACTGAATGAAAGGAGCTGGCATCTCACTCTCTTTGAATCTTCTTTATCATGCTAGGATTAGCAGGAAAAAGCAAAAAATTTCAGAATTGCACCTTGCAATGTGGAGATATTACTGTTTGTGCATTTACAATATTCATTGATTTTTGCCATTGAAAAACATGTTTTTCATATACCAGAAATGTTTGAAGCTACTGACTGAATGAAAGGAGCTGGCATCTGACTCTCTTTGAATCTTCTTTATCATGCTAGGATTAACAGGAAAAAGCTAAAAATTTCAGAATTGCACCGTGCAATGTGGAGATATTACTGTTTGTGCATTTACAATATTCATTGATTTTTGCCATTGAAAAACGTTTTTCATATACCAGAAATGTTTGAAGCTACTGACTGAATGAAAGGAGCTGGCATCTCACTCTCTTTGAATCTTCTTTATCATGCTAGGATTAACAGGAAAAAGCTAAAAATTTCAGAATTGCACCTTGCAATGTGGAGATATTACTGTTTGTGCATTTACAATATTCATTGATTTTTGCCATTGAAAAACATGTTTTTCATATACCAGAAATGTTTGAAGCTACTGACTGAATGAAAGGAGCTGGCATCTCACTCTCTTTGAATCTTCTTTATCATGCTAGGATTAGCAGGAAAAAGCAAAAAATTTCAGAATTGCACCTTGCAATGTGGAGATATTACTGTTTGTGCATTTACAATATTCATTGATTTTTGCCATTGAAAAACATGTTTTTCATATACCAGAAATGTTTGAAGCTACTGACTGAATGAAAGGAGCTGGCATCTCACTCTCTTTGAATCTTCTTTATCATGCTAGGATTAACAGGAAAAAGCAAAAAATTTCAGAATTGCACCTTGCAATGTGGAGATATTACTGTTTGTGCATTTACAATATTCATTGATTTTTGCCATTGAAAAACATGTTTTTCATATACCAGAAATGTTTGAAGCTACTGACTGAATGAAAGGAGCTGGCATCTCACTCTCTTTGAATCTTCTTTATCATGCTAGGATTAACAGGAAAAAGCTAAAAATTTCAGAATTGCACCGTGCAATGTGGAGATATTACTGTTTGTGCATTTACAATATTCATTGATTTTTGCCATTGAAAAACATGTTTTTCATATACCAGAAATGTTTGAAGCTACTGACTGAATGAAAGGAGCTGGCATCTCACTCTCTTTGAATCTTCTTTATCATGCTAGGATTAACAGGAAAAAGCTAAAAATTTCAGAATTGCACCGTGCAATGTGGAGATATTACTGTTTGTGCATTTACAATATTCATTGATTTTTGCCATTGAAAAACATGTTTTTCATATACCAGAAATGTTTGAAGCTACTGACTGAATGAAAGGAGCTGGCATCTCACTCTCTTTGAATCTTCTTTATCATGCTATGATTAGCAGGAAAAAGCAAAAAATTTCAGAATTGCACCTTGCAATGTGGAGATATTACTGTTTGTGCATTTACAATATTCATTGATTTTTGCCATTGAAAAACATGTTTTTCATATACCAGAAATGTTTGAAGCTACTGACTGAATGAAAGGAGCTGGCATCTCACTCTCTTTGAATCTTCTTTATCATGCTAGGATTAACAGGAAAAAGCTAAAAATTTCAGAATTGCACCGTGCAATGTGGAGATATTACTGTTTGTGCATTTACAATATTCATTGATTTTTGCCATTGAAAAACATGTTTTTCATATACCAGAAATGTTTGAAGCTACTGACTGAATGAAAGGAGCTGGCATCTCACTCTCTTTGAATCTTTATCATGCTAGGATTAGCAGGAAAAAGCAAAAAATTTCAGAATTGCACCTTGCAATGTGGAGATATTACTGTTTGTGCATTTACAATATTCATTGATTTTTGCCATTGAAAAACATGTTTTTCATATACCAGAAATGTTTGAAGCTACTGACTGAATGAAAGGAGCTGGCATCTCACTCTCTTTGAATCTTCTTTATCATGCTAGGATTAACAGGAAAAAGCAAAAAATTTCAGAATTGCACCGTGCAATGTGGAGATATTACTGTTTGTGCATTTACAATATTCATTGATTTTTGCCATTGAAAAACATGTTTTTCATATACCAGAAATGTTTGAAGCTACTGACTGAATGAAAGGAGCTGGCATCTCACTCTCTTTGAATCTTCTTTATCATGCTATGATTAGCAGGAAAAAGCAAAAAATTTCAGAATTGCACCTTGCAATGTGGAGATATTACTGTTTGTGCATTTACAATATTCATTGATTTTTGCCATTGAAAAACATGTTTTTCATATACCAGAAATGTTTGAAGCTACTGACTGAATGAAAGGAGCTGGCATCTCACTCTCTTTGAATCTTCTTTATCATGCTAGGATTAACAGGAAAAAGCTAAAAATTTCAGAATTGCACCGTGCAATGTGGAGATATTACTGTTTGTGCATTTACAATATTCATTGATTTTTGCCATTGAAAAACATGTTTTTCATATACCAGAAATGTTTGAAGCTACTGACTGAATGAAAGGAGCTGGCATCTCACTCTCTTTGAATCTTCTTTATCATGCTATGATTAGCAGGAAAAAGCAAAAAATTTCAGAATTGCACCTTGCAATGTGGAGATATTACTGTTTGTGCATTTACAATATTCATTGATTTTTGCCATTGAAAAACATGTTTTTCATATACCAGAAATGTTTGAAGCTACTGACTGAATGAAAGGAGCTGGCATCTCACTCTCTTTGAATCTTCTTTATCATGCTAGGATTAACAGGAAAAAGCTAAAAATTTCAGAATTGCACCGTGCAATGTGGAGATATTACTGTTTGTGCATTTACAATATTCATTGATTTTTGCCATTGAAAAACATGTTCTTCATATACCAGAAATGTTTGAAGCTACTGACTGAATGAAAGGAGCTGGCATCTCACTCTCTTTGAATCTTCTTTATCATGCTAGGATTAGCAGGAAAAAGCAAAAAATTTCAGAATTGCACCTTGCAATGTGGAGATATTACTGTTTGTGCATTTACAATATTCATTGATTTTTGCCATTGAAAAACATGTTTTTCATATACCAGAAATGTTTGAAGCTACTGACTGAATGAAAGGAGCTGGCATCTCACTCTCTTTGAATCTTCTTTATCATGCTAGGATTAACAGGAAAAAGCTAAAAATTTCAGAATTGCACCGTGCAATGTGGAGATATTACTGTTTGTGCATTTACAATATTCATTGATTTTTGCCATTGAAAAACATGTTTTTCATATACCAGAAATGTTTGAAGCTACTGACTGAATGAAAGGAGCTGGCATCTCACTCTCTTTGAATCTTCTTTATCATGCTAGGATTAGCAGGAAAAAGCAAAAAATTTCAGAATTGCACCTTGCAATGTGGAGATATTACTGTTTGTGCATTTACAATATTCATTGATTTTTGCCATTGAAAAACATGTTTTTCATATACCAGAAATGTTTGAAGCTACTGACTGAATGAAAGGAGCTGGCATCTCACTCTCTTTGAATCTTCTTTATCATGCTAGGATTAACAGGAAAAAGCTAAAAATTTCAGAATTGCACCGTGCAATGTGGAGATATTACTGTTTGTGCATTTACAATATTCATTGATTTTTGCCATTGAAAAACATGTTTTTCATATACCAGAAATGTTTGAAGCTACTGACTGAATGAAAGGAGCTGGCATCTCACTCTCTTTGAATCTTCTTTATCATGCTAGGATTAGCAGGAAAAAGCAAAAAATTTCAGAATTGCACCTTGCAATGTGGAGATATTACTGTTTGTGCATTTACAATATTCATTGATTTTTGCCATTGAAAAACATGTTTTTCATATACCAGAAATGTTTGAAGCTACTGACTGAATGAAAGGAGCTGGCATCTCACTCTCTTTGAATCTTCTTTATCATGCTAGGATTAACAGGAAAAAGCTAAAAATTTCAGAATTGCACCGTGCAATGTGGAGATATTACTGTTTGTGCATTTACAATATTCATTGATTTTTGCCATTGAAAAACATGTTTTTCATATACCAGAAAGGTTTGAAGCTACTGACTGAATGAAAGGAGCTGGCATCTCACTCTCTTTGAATCTTCTTTATCATGCTAGGATTAGCAGGAAAAAGCAAAAAATTTCAGAATTGCACCTTGCAATGTGGAGATATTACTGTTTGTGCATTTACAATATTCATTGATTTTTGCCATTGAAAAACATGTTTTTCATATACCAGAAATGTTTGAAGCTACTGACTGAATGAAAGGAGCTGGCATCTCACTCTCTTTGAATCTTCTTTATCATGCTAGGATTAACAGGAAAAAGCTAAAAATTTCAGAATTGCACCGTGCAATGTGGAGATATTACTGTTTGTGCATTTACAATATTCATTGATTTTTGCCATTGAAAAACATGTTTTTCATATACCAGAAATGTTTGAAGCTACTGACTGAATGAAAGGAGCTGGCATCTCACTCTCTTTGAATCTTCTTTATCATGCTAGGATTAGCAGGAAAAAGCAAAAAATTTCAGAATTGCACCTTGCAATGTGGAGATATTACTGTTTGTGCATTTACAATATTCATTGATTTTTGCCATTGAAAAACATGTTTTTCATATACCAGAAATGTTTGAAGCTACTGACTGAATGAAAGGAGCTGGCATCTCACTCTCTTTGAATCTTCTTTATCATGCTAGGATTAACAGGAAAAAGCTAAAAATTTCAGAATTGCACCGTGCAATGTGGAGATATTACTGTTTGTGCATTTACAATATTCATTGATTTTTGCCATTGAAAAACATGTTTTTCATATACCAGAAATGTTTGAAGCTACTGACTGAATGAAAGGAGCTGGCATCTCACTCTCTTTGAATCTTCTTTATCATGCTAGGATTAACAGGAAAAAGCAAAAAATTTCAGAATTGCACCGTGCAATGTGGAGATATTACTGTTTGTGCATTTACAATATTCATTGATTTTTGCCATTGAAAAACATGTTTTTCATATACCAGAAATGTTTGAAGCTACTGACTGAATGAAAGGAGCTGGCATCTCACTCTCTTTGAATCTTCTTTATCATGCTATGATTAGCAGGAAAAAGCAAAACATTTCAGAATTGCACCTTGCAATGTGGAGATATTACTGTTTGTGCATTTACAATATTCATTGATTTTTGCCATTGAAAAACATGTTTTTCATATACCAGAAATGTTTGAAGCTACTGACTGAATGAAAGGAGCTGGCATCTCACTCTCTTTGAATCTTCTTTATCATGCTAGGATTAACAGGAAAAAGCTAAAAATTTCAGAATTGCACCGTGCAATGTGGAGATATTACTGTTTGTGCATTTACAATATTCATTGATTTTTGCCATTGAAAAACATGTTTTTCATATACCAGAAATGTTTGAAGCTACTGACTGAATGAAAGGAGCTGGCATCTCACTCTCTTTGAATCTTCTTTATCATGCTAGGATTAACAGGAAAAAGCTAAAAATTTCAGAATTGCACCGTGCAATGTGGAGATATTACTGTTTGTGCATTTACAATATTCATTGATTTTTGCCATTGAAAAACATGTTTTTCATATACCAGAAATGTTTGAAGCTACTGACTGAATGAAAGGAGCTGGCATCTCACTCTCTTTGAATCTTCTTTATCATGCTATGATTAGCAGGAAAAAGCAAAAAATTTCAGAATTGCACCTTGCAATGTGGAGATATTACTGTTTGTGCATTTACAATATTCATTGATTTTTGCCATTGAAAAACATGTTTTTCATATACCAGAAATGTTTGAAGCTACTGACTGAATGAAAGGAGCTGGCATCTCACTCTCTTTGAATCTTCTTTATCATGCTAGGATTAACAGGAAAAAGCTAAAAATTTCAGAATTGCACCGTGCAATGTGGAGATATTACTGTTTGTGCATTTACAATATTCATTGATTTTTGCCATTGAAAAACATGTTCTTCATATACCAGAAATGTTTGAAGCTACTGACTGAATGAAAGGAGCTGGCATCTCACTCTCTTTGAATCTTCTTTATCATGCTAGGATTAGCAGGAAAAAGCAAAAAATTTCAGAATTGCACCTTGCAATGTGGAGATATTACTGTTTGTGCATTTACAATATTCATTGATTTTTGCCATTGAAAAACATGTTTTTCATATACCAGAAATGTTTGAAGCTACTGACTGAATGAAAGGAGCTGGCATCTCACTCTCTTTGAATCTTCTTTATCATGCTAGGATTAACAGGAAAAAGCTAAAAATTTCAGAATTGCACCATGCAATGTGGAGATATTACTGTTTGTGCATTTACAATATTCATTGATTTTTGCCATTGAAAAACATGTTTTTCATATACCAGAAATGTTTGAAGCTACTGACTGAATGAAAGGAGCTGGCATCTCACTCTCTTTGAATCTTCTTTATCATGCTAGGATTAGCAGGAAAAAGCAAAAAATTTCAGAATTGCACCTTGCAATGTGGAGATATTACTGTTTGTGCATTTACAATATTCATTGATTTTTGCCATTGAAAAACATGTTTTTCATATACCAGAAATGTTTGAAGCTACTGACTGAATGAAAGGAGCTGGCATCTCACTCTCTTTGAATCTTCTTTATCATGCTAGGATTAACAGGAAAAAGCTAAAAATTTCAGAATTGCACCGTGCAATGTGGAGATATTACTGTTTGTGCATTTACAATATTCATTGATTTTTGCCATTGAAAAACATGTTTTTCATATACCAGAAATGTTTGAAGCTACTGACTGAATGAAAGGAGCTGGCATCTCACTCTCTTTGAATCTTCTTTATCATGCTAGGATTAGCAGGAAAAAGCAAAAAATTTCAGAATTGCACCTTGCAATGTGGAGATATTACTGTTTGTGCATTTACAATATTCATTGATTTTTGCCATTGAAAAACATGTTTTTCATATACCAGAAATGTTTGAAGCTACTGACTGAATGAAAGGAGCTGGCATCTCACTCTCTTTGAATCTTCTTTATCATGCTAGGATTAACAGGAAAAAGCTAAAAATTTCAGAATTGCACCGTGCAATGTGGAGATATTACTGTTTGTGCATTTACAATATTCATTGATTTTTGCCATTGAAAAACATGTTTTTCATATACCAGAAAGGTTTGAAGCTACTGACTGAATGAAAGGAGCTGGCATCTCACTCTCTTTGAATCTTCTTTATCATGCTAGGATTAGCAGGAAAAAGCAAAAAATTTCAGAATTGCACCTTGCAATGTGGAGATATTACTGTTTGTGCATTTACAATATTCATTGATTTTTGCCATTGAAAAACATGTTTTTCATATACCAGAAATGTTTGAAGCTACTGACTGAATGAAAGGAGCTGGCATCTCACTCTCTTTGAATCTTCTTTATCATGCTAGGATTAACAGGAAAAAGCTAAAAATTTCAGAATTGCACCGTGCAATGTGGAGATATTACTGTTTGTGCATTTACAATATTCATTGATTTTTGCCATTGAAAAACATGTTTTTCATATACCAGAAATGTTTGAAGCTACTGACTGAATGAAAGGAGCTGGCATCTCACTCTCTTTGAATCTTCTTTATCATGCTAGGATTAGCAGGCAAAAGCAAAAAATTTCAGAATTGCACCTTGCAATGTGGAGATATTACTGTTTGTGCATTTACAATATTCATTGATTTTTGCCATTGAAAAACATGTTTTTCATATACCAGAAATGTTTGAAGCTACTGACTGAATGAAAGGAGCTGGCATCTCACTCTCTTTGAATCTTCTTTATCATGCTAGGATTAACAGGAAAAAGCTAAAAATTTCAGAATTGCACCGTGCAATGTGGAGATATTACTGTTTGTGCATTTACAATATTCATTGATTTTTGCCATTGAAAAACATGTTTTTCATATACCAGAAATGTTTGAAGCTACTGACTGAATGAAAGGAGCTGGCATCTCACTCTCTTTGAATCTTCTTTATCATGCTAGGATTAACAGGAAAAAGCTAAAAATTTCAGAATTGCACCGTGCAATGTGGAGATATTACTGTTTGTGCATTTACAATATTCATTGATTTTTGCCATTGAAAAACATGTTTTTCATATACCAGAAATGTTTGAAGCTACTGACTGAATGAAAGGAGCTGGCATCTCACTCTCTTTGAATCTTCTTTATCATGCTATGATTAGCAGGAAAAAGCAAAAAATTTCAGAATTGCACCTTGCAATGTGGAGATATTACTGTTTGTGCATTTACAATATTCATTGATTTTTGCCATTGAAAAACATGTTTTTCATATACCAGAAATGTTTGAAGCTACTGACTGAATGAAAGGAGCTGGCATCTCACTCTCTTTGAATCTTCTTTATCATGCTAGGATTAACAGGAAAAAGCTAAAAATTTCAGAATTGCACCGTGCAATGTGGAGATATTACTGTTTGTGCATTTACAATATTCATTGATTTTTGCCATTGAAAAACATGTTTTTCATATACCAGAAATGTTTGAAGCTACTGACTGAATGAAAGGAGCTGGCATCTCACTCTCTTTGAATCTTTATCATGCTAGGATTAGCAGGAAAAAGCAAAAAATTTCAGAATTGCACCTTGCAATGTGGAGATATTACTGTTTGTGCATTTACAATATTCATTGATTTTTGCCATTGAAAAACATGTTTTTCATATACCAGAAATGTTTGAAGCTACTGACTGAATGAAAGGAGCTGGCATCTCACTCTCTTTGAATCTTCTTTATCATGCTAGGATTAACAGGAAAAAGCTAAAAATTTCAGAATTGCACCGTGCAATGTGGAGATATTACTGTTTGTGCATTTACAATATTCATTGATTTTTGCCATTGAAAAACATGTTTTTCATATACCAGAAATGTTTGAAGCTACTGACTGAATGAAAGGAGCTGGCATCTCACTCTCTTTGAATCTTCTTTATCATGCTATGATTAGCAGGAAAAAGC
This sequence comes from Phyllobates terribilis, assembly GCF_046119375.1. Classification (NCBI taxonomy): domain Eukaryota; kingdom Metazoa; phylum Chordata; class Amphibia; order Anura; family Dendrobatidae; genus Phyllobates; species Phyllobates terribilis. Next base: position 14,163 of record NW_027371412.1, read on the forward strand.
AAAAAATTTCAGAATTGCACCTTGCAATGTGGAGATATTACTGTTTGTGCATTTACAATATTCATTGATTTTTGCCATTGAAAAACATGTTTTTCATATACCAGAAATGTTTGAAGCTACTGACTGAATGAAAGGAGCTGGTATCTCACTCTCTTTGAATCTTCTTTTTCATGCTAGGATTAACAGGAAAAAGCTAAAAATTTCAGAATTGCACCGTGCAATGTGGAGATATTACTGTTTGTGCATTTACAATATTCATTGATTTTTGCCATTGAAAAACATGTTTTTCATATACCAGAAATGTTTGAAGCTACTGACTGAATGAAAGGAGCTGGCATCTCACTCTCTTTGAATCTTCTTTATCATGCTAGGATTAACAGGAAAAAGCTAAAAATTTCAGAATTGCACCGTGCAATGTGGAGATATTACTGTTTGTGCATTTACAATATTCATTGATTTTTGCCATTGAAAAACATGTTTTTCATATACCAGAAATGTTTGAAGCTACTGACTGAATGAAAGGAGCTGGCATCTCACTCTCTTTGAATCTTCTTTATCATGCTAGGATTAACAGGAAAAAGCAAAAAATTTCAGAATTGCACCTTGCAATGTGGAGATATTACTGTTTGTGCATTTACAATATTCATTGATTTTTGCCATTGAAAAACATGTTTTTCATATACCAGAAATGTTTGAAGCTACTGACTGAATGAAAGGAGCTGGCATCTCACTCTCTTTGAATCTTCTTTATCATGCTAGGATTAACAGGAAAAAGCTAAAAATTTCAGAATTGCACCGTGCAATGTGGAGATATTACTGTTTGTGCATTTACAATATTCATTGATTTTTGCCATTGAAAAACATGTTTTTCATATACCAGAAATGTTTGAAGCTACTGACTGAATGAAAGGAGCTGGCATCTCACTCTCTTTGAATCTTCTTTATCATGCTATGATTAGCAGGAAAAAGCAAAAAATTTCAGAATTGCACCTTGCAATGTGGAGATATTACTGTTTGTGCATTTACAATATTCATTGATTTTTGCCATTGAAAAACATGTTTTTCATATACCAGAAATGTTTGAAGCTACTGACTGAATGAAAGGAGCTGGCATCTCACTCTCTTTGAATCTTCTTTATCATGCTAGGATTAACAGGAAAAAGCTAAAAATTTCAGAATTGCACCGTGCAATGTGGAGATATTACTGTTTGTGCATTTACAATATTCATTGATTTTTGCCATTGAAAAACATGTTTTTCATATACCAGAAATGTTTGAAGCTACTGACTGAATGAAAGGAGCTGGCATCTCACTCTCTTTGAATCTTCTTTATCATGCTAGGATTAACAGGAAAAAGCTAAAAATTTCAGAATTGCACCGTGCAATGTGGAGATATTACTGTTTGTGCATTTACAATATTCATTGATTTTTGCCATTGAAAAACATGTTTTTCATATACCAGAAATGTTTGAAGCTACTGACTGAATGAAAGGAGCTGGCATCTCACTCTCTTTGAATCTTCTTTATCATGCTAGGATTAACAGGAAAAAGCAAAAAATTTCAGAATTGCACCTTGCAATGTGGAGATATTACTGTTTGTGCATTTACAATATTCATTGATTTTTGCCATTGAAAAACATGTTTTTCATATACCAGAAATGTTTGAAGCTACTGACTGAATGAAAGGAGCTGGCATCTCACTCTCTTTGAATCTTCTTTATCATGCTAGGATTAACAGGAAAAAGCTAAAAATTTCAGAATTGCACCGTGCAATGTGGAGATATTACTGTTTGTGCATTTACAATATTCATTGATTTTTGCCATTGAAAAACATGTTCTTCATATACCAGAAATGTTTGAAGCTACTGACTGAATGAAAGGAGCTGGCATCTCACTCTCTTTGAATCTTCTTTATCATGCTAGGATTAGCAGGAAAAAGCAAAAAATTTCAGAATTGCACCTTGCAATGTGGAGATATTACTGTTTGTGCATTTACAATATTCATTGATTTTTGCCATTGAAAAACATGTTTTTCATATACCAGAAATGTTTGAAGCTACTGACTGAATGAAAGGAGCTGGCATCTCACTCTCTTTGAATCTTCTTTATCATGCTAGGATTAACAGGAAAAAGCTAAAAATTTCAGAATTGCACCGTGCAATGTGGAGATATTACTGTTTGTGCATTTACAATATTCATTGATTTTTGCCATTGAAAAACATGTTTTTCATATACCAGAAATGTTTGAAGCTACTGACTGAATGAAAGGAGCTGGCATCTCACTCTCTTTGAATCTTCTTTATCATGCTAGGATTAACAGGAAAAAGCTAAAAATTTCAGAATTGCACCGTGCAATGTGGAGATATTACTGTTTGTGCATTTACAATATTCATTGATTTTTGCCATTGAAAAACATGTTTTTCATATACCAGAAATGTTTGAAGCTACTGACTGAATGAAAGGAGCTGGCATCTCACTCTCTTTGAATCTTCTTTATCATGCTAGGATTAACAGGAAAAAGCTAAAAATTTCAGAATTGCACCGTGCAATGTGGAGATATTACTGTTTGTGCATTTACAATATTCATTGATTTTTGCCATTGAAAAACATGTTTTTCATATACCAGAAATGTTTGAAGCTACTGACTGAATGAAAGGAGCTGGCATCTCACTCTCTTTGAATCTTCTTTATCATGCTAGGATTAACAGGAAAAAGCAAAAAATTTCAGAATTGCACCTTGCAATGTGGAGATATTACTGTTTGTGCATTTACAATATTCATTGATTTTTGCCATTGAAAAACATGTTTTTCATATACCAGAAATGTTTGAAGCTACTGACTGAATGAAAGGAGCTGGCATCTCACTCTCTTTGAATCTTCTTTATCATGCTAGGATTAACAGGAAAAAGCTAAAAATTTCAGAATTGCACCGTGCAATGTGGAGATATTACTGTTTGTGCATTTACAATATTCATTGATTTTTGCCATTGAAAAACATGTTCTTCATATACCAGAAATGTTTGAAGCTACTGACTGAATGAAAGGAGCTGGCATCTCACTCTCTTTGAATCTTCTTTATCATGCTAGGATTAGCAGGAAAAAGCAAAAAATTTCAGAATTGCACCTTGCAATGTGGAGATATTACTGTTTGTGCATTTACAATATTCATTGATTTTTGCCATTGAAAAACATGTTTTTCATATACCAGAAATGTTTGAAGCTACTGACTGAATGAAAGGAGCTGGCATCTCACTCTCTTTGAATCTTCTTTATCATGCTAGGATTAACAGGAAAAAGCTAAAAATTTCAGAATTGCACCGTGCAATGTGGAGATATTACTGTTTGTGCATTTACAATATTCATTGATTTTTGCCATTGAAAAACATGTTTTTCATATACCAGAAATGTTTGAAGCTACTGACTGAATGAAAGGAGCTGGCATCTCACTCTCTTTGAATCTTCTTTATCATGCTAGGATTAGCAGGAAAAAGCAAAAAATTTCAGAATTGCACCTTGCAATGTGGAGATATTACTGTTTGTGCATTTACAATATTCATTGATTTTTGCCATTGAAAAACATGTTTTTCATATACCAGAAATGTTTGAAGCTACTGACTGAATGAAAGGAGCTGGCATCTCACTCTCTTTGAATCTTCTTTATCATGCTAGGATTAACAGGAAAAAGCAAAAATTTTCAGAATTGCACCTTGCAATGTGGAGATATTACTGTTTGTGCATTTACAATATTCATTGATTTTTGCCATTGAAAAACATGTTTTTCATATACCAGAAATGTTTGAAGCTACTGACTGAATGAAAGGAGCTGGCATCTCACTCTCTTTGAATCTTCTTTATCATGCTAGGATTAACAGGAAAAAGCTAAAAATTTCAGAATTGCACCGTGCAATGTGGAGATATTACTGTTTGTGCATTTACAATATTCATTGATTTTTGCCATTGAAAAACATGTTTTTCATATACCAGAAATGTTTGAAGCTACTGACTGAATGAAAGGAGCTGGCATCTCACTCTCTTTGAATCTTCTTTATCATGCTAGGATTAGCAGGAAAAAGCAAAAAATTTCAGAATTGCACCTTGCAATGTGGAGATATTACTGTTTGTGCATTTACAATATTCATTGATTTTTGCCATTGAAAAACATGTTTTTCATATACCAGAAATGTTTGAAGCTACTGACTGAATGAAAGGAGCTGGCATCTCACTCTCTTTGAATCTTCTTTATCATGCTAGGATTAACAGGAAAAAGCTAAAAATTTCAGAATTGCACCGTGCAATGTGGAGATATTACTGTTTGTGCATTTACAATATTCATTGATTTTTGCCATTGAAAAACATGTTTTTCATATACCAGAAATGTTTGAAGCTACTGACTGAATGAAAGGAGCTGGCATCTCACTCTCTTTGAATCTTCTTTATCATGCTAGGATTAACAGGAAAAAGCTAAAAATTTCAGAATTGCACCGTGCAATGTGGAGATATTACTGTTTGTGCATTTACAATATTCATTGATTTTTGCCATTGAAAAACATGTTTTTCATATACCAGAAATGTTTGAAGCTACTGACTGAATGAAAGGAGCTGGCATCTCACTCTCTTTGAATCTTCTTTATCATGCTAGGATTAACAGGAAAAAGCAAAAAATTTCAGAATTGCACCTTGCAATGTGGAGATATTACTGTTTGTGCATTTACAATATTCATTGATTTTTGCCATTGAAAAACATGTTTTTCATATACCAGAAATGTTTGAAGCTACTGACTGAATGAAAGGAGCTGGCATCTCACTCTCTTTGAATCTTCTTTATCATGCTAGGATTAACAGGAAAAAGCTAAAAATTTCAGAATTGCACCGTGCAATGTGGAGATATTACTGTTTGTGCATTTACAATATTCATTGATTTTTGCCATTGAAAAACATGTTCTTCATATACCAGAAATGTTTGAAGCTACTGACTGAATGAAAGGAGCTGGCATCTCACTCTCTTTGAATCTTCTTTATCATGCTAGGATTAGCAGGAAAAAGCAAAAAATTTCAGAATTGCACCTTGCAATGTGGAGATATTACTGTTTGTGCATTTACAATATTCATTGATTTTTGCCATTGAAAAACATGTTTTTCATATACCAGAAATGTTTGAAGCTACTGACTGAATGAAAGGAGCTGGCATCTCACTCTCTTTGAATCTTCTTTATCATGCTAGGATTAACAGGAAAAAGCTAAAAATTTCAGAATTGCACCGTGCAATGTGGAGATATTACTGTTTGTGCATTTACAATATTCATTGATTTTTGCCATTGAAAAACATGTTTTTCATATACCAGAAATGTTTGAAGCTACTGACTGAATGAAAGGAGCTGGCATCTCACTCTCTTTGAATCTTCTTTATCATGCTAGGATTAACAGGAAAAAGCTAAAAATTTCAGAATTGCACCGTGCAATGTGGAGATATTACTGTTTGTGCATTTACAATATTCATTGATTTTTGCCATTGAAAAACATGTTTTTCATATACCAGAAATGTTTGAAGCTACTGACTGAATGAAAGGAGCTGGCATCTCACTCTCTTTGAATCTTCTTTATCATGCTAGGATTAACAGGAAAAAGCTAAAAATTTCAGAATTGCACCGTGCAATGTGGAGATATTACTGTTTGTGCATTTACAATATTCATTGATTTTTGCCATTGAAAAACATGTTTTTCATATACCAGAAATGTTTGAAGCTACTGACTGAATGAAAGGAGCTGGCATCTCACTCTCTTTGAATCTTCTTTATCATGCTAGGATTAACAGGAAAAAGCAAAAAATTTCAGAATTGCACCTTGCAATGTGGAGATATTACTGTTTGTGCATTTACAATATTCATTGATTTTTGCCATTGAAAACATGTTTTTCATATACCAGAAATGTTTGAAGCTACTGACTGAATGAAAGGAGCTGGCATCTCACTCTCTTTGAATCTTCTTTATCATGCTAGGATTAACAGGAAAAAGCTAAAAATTTCAGAATTGCACCGTGCAATGTGGAGATATTACTGTTTGTGCATTTACAATATTCATTGATTTTTGCCATTGAAAAACATGTTCTTCATATACCAGAAATGTTTGAAGCTACTGACTGAATGAAAGGAGCTGGCATCTCACTCTCTTTGAATCTTCTTTATCATGCTAGGATTAGCAGGAAAAAGCAAAAAATTTCAGAATTGCACCTTGCAATGTGGAGATATTACTGTTTGTGCATTTACAATATTCATTGATTTTTGCCATTGAAAAACATGTTTTTCATATACCAGAAATGTTTGAAGCTACTGACTGAATGAAAGGAGCTGGCATCTCACTCTCTTTGAATCTTCTTTATCATGCTAGGATTAACAGGAAAAAGCTAAAAATTTCAGAATTGCACCGTGCAATGTGGAGATATTACTGTTTGTGCATTTACAATATTCATTGATTTTTGCCATTGAAAAACATGTTTTTCATATACCAGAAATGTTTGAAGCTACTGACTGAATGAAAGGAGCTGGCATCTCACTCTCTTTGAATCTTCTTTATCATGCTAGGATTAGCAGGAAAAAGCAAAAAATTTCAGAATTGCACCTTGCAATGTGGAGATATTACTGTTTGTGCATTTACAATATTCATTGATTTTTGCCATTGAAAAACATGTTTTTCATATACCAGAAATGTTTGAAGCTACTGACTGAATGAAAGGAGCTGGCATCTCACTCTCTTTGAATCTTCTTTATCATGCTAGGATTAACAGGAAAAAGCAAAAATTTTCAGAATTGCACCTTGCAATGTGGAGATATTACTGTTTGTGCATTTACAATATTCATTGATTTTTGCCATTGAAAAACATGTTTTTCATATACCAGAAATGTTTGAAGCTACTGACTGAATGAAAGGAGCTGGCATCTCACTCTCTTTGAATCTTCTTTATCATGCTAGGATTAACAGGAAAAAGCTAAAAATTTCAGAATTGCACCGTGCAATGTGGAGATATTACTGTTTGTGCATTTACAATATTCATTGATTTTTGCCATTGAAAAACATGTTTTTCATATACCAGAAATGTTTGAAGCTACTGACTGAATGAAAGGAGCTGGCATCTCACTCTCTTTGAATCTTCTTTATCATGCTAGGATTAGCAGGAAAAAGCAAAAAATTTCAGAATTGCACCTTGCAATGTGGAGATATTACTGTTTGTGCATTTACAATATTCATTGATTTTTGCCATTGAAAAACATGTTTTTCATATACCAGAAATGTTTGAAGCTACTGACTGAATGAAAGGAGCTGGCATCTCACTCTCTTTGAATCTTCTTTATCATGCTAGGATTAACAGGAAAAAGCTAAAAATTTCAGAATTGCACCGTGCAATGTGGAGATATTACTGTTTGTGCATTTACAATATTCATTGATTTTTGCCATTGAAAAACATGTTTTTCATATACCAGAAATGTTTGAAGCTACTGACTGAATGAAAGGAGCTGGCATCTCACTCTCTTTGAATCTTCTTTATCATGCTAGGATTAGCAGGAAAAAGCAAAAAATTTCAGAATTGCACCTTGCAATGTGGAGATATTACTGTTTGTGCATTTACAATATTCATTGATTTTTGCCATTGAAAAACATGTTTTTCATATACCAGAAATGTTTGAAGCTACTGACTGAATGAAAGGAGCTGGCATCTCACTCTCTTTGAATCTTCTTTATCATGCTAGGATTAACAGGAAAAAGCTAAAAATTTCAGAATTGCACCGTGCAATGTGGAGATATTACTGTTTGTGCATTTACAATATTCATTGATTTTTGCCATTGAAAAACATGTTTTTCATATACCAGAAATGTTTGAAGCTACTGACTGAATGAAAGGAGCTGGCATCTCACTCTCTTTGAATCTTCTTTATCATGCTAGGATTAGCAGGAAAAAGCAAAAAATTTCAGAATTGCACCTTGCAATGTGGAGATATTACTGTTTGTGCATTTACAATATTCATTGATTTTTGCCATTGAAAAACATGTTTTTCATATACCAGAAATGTTTGAAGCTACTGACTGAATGAAAGGAGCTGGCATCTCACTCTCTTTGAATCTTCTTTATCATGCTAGGATTAACAGGAAAAAGCTAAAAATTTCAGAATTGCACCGTGCAATGTGGAGATATTACTGTTTGTGCATTTACAATATTCATTGATTTTTGCCATTGAAAAACATGTTTTTCATATACCAGAAATGTTTGAAGCTACTGACTGAATGAAAGGAGCTGGCATCTCACTCTCTTTGAATCTTCTTTATCATGCTAGGATTAACAGGAAAAAGCTAAAAATTTCAGAATTGCACCGTGCAATGTGGAGATATTACTGTTTGTGCATTTACAATATTCATTGATTTTTGCCATTGAAAAACATGTTTTTCATATACCAGAAATGTTTGAAGCTACTGACTGAATGAAAGGAGCTGGCATCTCACTCTCTTTGAATCTTCTTTATCATGCTATGATTAGCAGGAAAAAGCAAAAAATTTCAGAATTGCACCTTGCAATGTGGAGATATTACTGTTTGTGCATTTACAATATTCATTGATTTTTGCCATTGAAAAACATGTTTTTCATATACCAGAAATGTTTGAAGCTACTGACTGAATGAAAGGAGCTGGCATCTCACTCTCTTTGAATCTTCTTTATCATGCTAGGATTAACAGGAAAAAGCTAAAAATTTCAGAATTGCACCGTGCAATGTGGAGATATTACTGTTTGTGCATTTACAATATTCATTGATTTTTGCCATTGAAAAACATGTTTTTCATATACCAGAAATGTTTGAAGCTACTGACTGAATGAAAGGAGCTGGCATCTCACTCTCTTTGAATCTTCTTTATCATGCTAGGATTAGCAGGAAAAAGCAAAAAATTTCAGAATTGCACCTTGCAATGTGGAGATATTACTGTTTGTGCATTTACAATATTCATTGATTTTTGCCATTGAAAAACATGTTTTTCATATACCAGAAATGTTTGAAGCTACTGACTGAATGAAAGGAGCTGGCATCTCACTCTCTTTGAATCTTCTTTATCATGCTAGGATTAACAGGAAAAAGCTAAAAATTTCAGAATTGCACCGTGCAATGTGGAGATATTACTGTTTGTGCATTTACAATATTCATTGATTTTTGCCATTGAAAAACATGTTTTTCATATACCAGAAATGTTTGAAGCTACTGACTGAATGAAAGGAGCTGGCATCTCACTCTCTTTGAATCTTCTTTATCATGCTAGGATTAGCAGGAAAAAGCTAAAAATTTCAGAATTGCACCTTGCAATGTGGAGATATTACTGTTTGTGCATTTACAATATTCATTGATTTTTGCCATTGAAAAACATGTTTTTCATATACCAGAAATGTTTGAAGCTACTGACTGAATGAAAGGAGCTGGCATCTCACTCTCTTTGAATCTTCTTTATCATGCTAGGATTAACAGGAAAAAGCTAAAAATTTCAGAATTGCACCGTGCAATGTGGAGATATTACTGTTTGTGCATTTACAATATTCATTGATTTTTGCCATTGAAAAACATGTTTTTCATATACCAGAAATGTTTGAAGCTACTGACTGAATGAAAGGAGCTGGCATCTCACTCTCTTTGAATCTTCTTTATCATGCTAGGATTAACAGGAAAAAGCTAAAAATTTCAGAATTGCACCGTGCAATGTGGAGATATTACTGTTTGTGCATTTACAATATTCATTGATTTTTGCCATTGAAAAACATGTTTTTCATATACCAGAAATGTTTGAAGCTACTGACTGAATGAAAGGAGCTGGCATCTCACTCTCTTTGAATCTTCTTTATCATGCTAGGATTAACAGGAAAAAGCTAAAAATTTCAGAATTGCACCGTGCAATGTGGAGATATTACTGTTTGTGCATTTACAATATTCATTGATTTTTGCCATTGAAAAACATGTTTTTCATATACCAGAAATGTTTGAAGCTACTGACTGAATGAAAGGAGCTGGCATCTCACTCTCTTTGAATCTTCTTTATCATGCTAGGATTAGCAGGAAAAAGCAAAAAATTTCAGAATTGCACCTTGCAATGTGGAGATATTACTGTTTGTGCATTTACAATATTCATTGATTTTTGCCATTGAAAAACATGTTTTTCATATACCAGAAATGTTTGAAGCTACTGACTGAATGAAAGGAGCTGGCATCTCACTCTCTTTGAATCTTCTTTATCATGCTAGGATTAACAGGAAAAAGCTAAAAATTTCAGAATTGCACCGTGCAATGTGGAGATATTACTGTTTGTGCATTTACAATATTCATTGATTTTTGCCATTGAAAAACATGTTTTTCATATACCAGAAATGTTTGAAGCTACTGACTGAATGAAAGGAGCTGGCATCTCACTCTCTTTGAATCTTCTTTATCATGCTAGGATTAGCAGGAAAAAGCAAAAAATTTCAGAATTGCACCTTGCAATGTGGAGATATTACTGTTTGTGCATTTACAATATTCATTGATTTTTGCCATTGAAAAACATGTTTTTCATATACCAGAAATGTTTGAAGCTACTGACTGAATGAAAGGAGCTGGCATCTCACTCTCTTTGAATCTTCTTTATCATGCTAGGATTAACAGGAAAAAGCTAAAAATTTCAGAATTGCACCGTGCAATGTGGAGATATTACTGTTTGTGCATTTACAATATTCATTGATTTTTGCCATTGAAAAACATGTTTTTCATATACCAGAAATGTTTGAAGCTACTGACTGAATGAAAGGAGCTGGCATCTCACTCTCTTTGAATCTTCTTTATCATGCTAGGATTAGCAGGAAAAAGCAAAAAATTTCAGAATTGCACCTTGCAATGTGGAGATATTACTGTTTGTGCATTTACAATATTCATTGATTTTTGCCATTGAAAAACATGTTTTTCATATACCAGAAATGTTTGAAGCTACTGACTGAATGAAAGGAGCTGGCATCTCACTCTCTTTGAATCTTCTTTATCATGCTAGGATTAACAGGAAAAAGCTAAAAATTTCAGAATTGCACCGTGCAATGTGGAGATATTACTGTTTGTGCATTTACAATATTCATTGATTTTTGCCATTGAAAAACATGTTTTTCATATACCAGAAATGTTTGAAGCTACTGACTGAATGAAAGGAGCTGGCATCTCACTCTCTTTGAATCTTCTTTATCATGCTAGGATTAGCAGGAAAAAGCAAAAAATTTCAGAATTGCACCTTGCAATGTGGAGATATTACTGTTTGTGCATTTACAATATTCATTGATTTTTGCCATTGAAAAACATGTTTTTCATATACCAGAAATGTTTGAAGCTACTGACTGAATGAAAGGAGCTGGCATCTCACTCTCTTTGAATCTTCTTTATCATGCTAGGATTAACAGGAAAAAGCTAAAAATTTCAGAATTGCACCGTGCAATGTGGAGATATTACTGTTTGTGCATTTACAATATTCATTGATTTTTGCCATTGAAAAACATGTTTTTCATATACCAGAAATGTTTGAAGCTACTGACTGAATGAAAGGAGCTGGCATCTCACTCTCTTTGAATCTTCTTTATCATGCTATGATTAGCAGGAAAAAGCAAAAAATTTCAGAATTGCACCTTGCAATGTGGAGATATTACTGTTTGTGCATTTACAATATTCATTGATTTTTGCCATTGAAAAACATGTTTTTCATATACCAGAAATGTTTGAAGCTACTGACTGAATGAAAGGAGCTGGCATCTCACTCTCTTTGAATCTTCTTTATCATGCTAGGATTAACAGGAAAAAGCTAAAAATTTCAGAATTGCACCGTGCAATGTGGAGATATTACTGTTTGTGCATTTACAATATTCATTGATTTTTGCCATTGAAAAACATGTTTTTCATATACCAGAAATGTTTGAAGCTACTGACTGAATGAAAGGAGCTGGCATCTCACTCTCTTTGAATCTTCTTTATCATGCTAGGATTAGCAGGAAAAAGCAAAAAATTTCAGAATTGCACCTTGCAATGTGGAGATATTACTGTTTGTGCATTTACAATATTCATTGATTTTTGCCATTGAAAAACATGTTTTTCATATACCAGAAATGTTTGAAGCTACTGACTGAATGAAAGGAGCTGGCATCTCACTCTCTTTGAATCTTCTTTATCATGCTAGGATTAACAGGAAAAAGCTAAAAATTTCAGAATTGCACCGTGCAATGTGGAGATATTACTGTTTGTGCATTTACAATATTCATTGATTTTTGCCATTGAAAAACATGTTTTTCATATACCAGAAATGTTTGAAGCTACTGACTGAATGAAAGGAGCTGGCATCTCACTCTCTTTGAATCTTCTTTATCATGCTAGGATTAACAGGAAAAAGCTAAAAATTTCAGAATTGCACCGTGCAATGTGGAGATATTACTGTTTGTGCATTTACAATATTCATTGATTTTTGCCATTGAAAAACATGTTTTTCATATACCAGAAATTGAAGCTACTGACTGAATGAAAGGAGCTGGCATCTCACTCTCTTTGAATCTTCTTTATCATGCTATGATTAGCAGGAAAAAGCAAAAAATTTCAGAATTGCACCTTGCAATGTGGAGATATTACTGTTTGTGCATTTACAATATTCATTGATTTTTGCCATTGAAAAACATGTTTTTCATATACCAGAAATGTTTGAAGCTACTGACTGAATGAAAGGAGCTGGCATCTCACTCTCTTTGAATCTTCTTTATCATGCTAGGATTAACAGGAAAAAGCTAAAAATTTCAGAATTGCACCGTGCAATGTGGAGATATTACTGTTTGTGCATTTACAATATTCATTGATTTTTGCCATTGAAAAACATGTTTTTCATATACCAGAAATGTTTGAAGCTACTGACTGAATGAAAGGAGCTGGCATCTCACTCTCTTTGAATCTTTATCATGCTAGGATTAGCAGGAAAAAGCAAAAATTTCAGAATTGCACCTTGCAATGTGGAGATATTACTGTTTGTGCATTTACAATATTCATTGATTTTTGCCATTGAAAAACATGTTTTTCATATACCAGAAATGTTTGAAGCTACTGACTGAATGAAAGGAGCTGGCATCTCACTCTCTTTGAATCTTCTTTATCATGCTAGGATTAACAGGAAAAAGCAAAAAATTTCAGAATTGCACCTTGCAATGTGGAGATATTACTGTTTGTGCATTTACAATATTCATTGATTTTTGCCATTGAAAAACATGTTTTTCATATACCAGAAATGTTTGAAGCTACTGACTGAATGAAAGGAGCTGGCATCTCACTCTCTTTGAATCTTCTTTATCATGCTAGGATTAACAGGAAAAAGCTAAAAATTTCAGAATTGCACCGTGCAATGTGGAGATATTACTGTTTGTGCATTTACA